>NW_005289947.1:0-540 GCF_000412655.1 Myotis brandtii
GTGGAGGGTATGCAGGAGACAGCCTATCGATGTTGTGCTCTCACTTCGATGTTTCTCTCCCTTCCTCTCTCAAAATCAATAAACTATTTAAAAATAAAATAAAATTTGTATGAATTTTGTACCCTAGTTGAGAATACATTCATGTTTGCTTTACTGTAAGAATGTTAAAAGTTATTTTTCATAACAAGAAAATTAGAAACCTAACCATCCATCAGACAGGGCGTGGCTAAATAGATTGATTCAGTGGCCTGTTATACAACTGAAAAACAAAGGATGAGGTGGCTCTGCAAGGACTGAGCTAAAATCTTCTCCAACGTGTGTCACTAAATAAAAAAGGCAGAATAGTGTGCGAGATAGACATTACTGCTGTGTAAAAAGTGTGGGTGGGGTGAGGAGGAGGTATTTGTACGTCTGTTTGCATGTGTTTGTATGCATTATCTCTGGGAAGGCAGTTTGCTGTCTCCGGGGAGAAACCTAGGTAGCTGGCAGAAATGGAACAAAGAGTCTTTCCTGCCTTGCCCGTGCCCTCTCCCCAGCGAG
>NW_005289948.1:0-540 GCF_000412655.1 Myotis brandtii
GCGTGGAGGATGCTCACTGGCCCAGGGATGAGGAGCAGCTCTGCCCCGGAGCCCAAGCCCTCTCAGCTCAGTGCTGCTCAGAGGCAGGCTGACCCAGAAGCAGCCAGGATTAGAGAAGGGCTCTGCTTGGGGTGCCAGGCAGTCAGAAACGGAAAGGATGGAGACAGACTGTCTGAGAGTCATTGCCACCCCCCACGCCCAGCAGGAGGGAAGCAGTTGCCGCCTCCATCTCCCCACCTCGTGTGCAGTGGATGATCAGTGACTCATCGCAAAGGGATCGTGTCTTGATGAGGACGCGATACATCTGCATTAGGCTGATTAAACATTGTTTCTTGTCAACTTAACAAATGGGATATTAATGAGTCTGGAAAGATGTGCAGAAAGGGCTTTGGAGGGTGACACATCCGTGCCCCAACCCTGGCTCTGTAACTCACCAGCTCTGTGACCTTGAAAAAGTTGCTTAACTTCTCTGGTTCTGTTACCTTGTCATCAAGTGGAGATAATAATTTTTACTCCACAGGACTATTGCCGAGGGTCAGA
>NW_005289949.1:0-540 GCF_000412655.1 Myotis brandtii
GCCCCTGGCATCCAGGCTGATTACCGTGACTCTGGGTCACGTGAACAAGTCCCCATCACATCCTCAGTGCCTTGTCTGCAAAATTAGGATATTACCAGCACCCCACAAACTGAAGAAACAACAACAACTGAGATTCCCAGGTGGAAAATAGTGGAGGGTGTGGTGTATGTGTGTAAAACTACAGTCCAGTCTGTCTTTATTTATGCAACAAGTGGGTTCCTGAAAAGTCAAGGTTTAAATACTTCTCCTTCTCCTTTTACAATTCACATCAGGAACTTGCTATTTAATGAAATCTGATTGTGGTTCCAGTTGTAAAGAATGCTTTTGTAATTAAAATAAACTCTTCTTGTTTGATCAACTTTATTAATTCCGACTTGGTTTTACTGGAGCTCCTGAGCGAGACTATACTTGGAGTATTACCAGTATTCTTATGTGTGCATTGTTTTGATTTAATGCTATTCTTTTCTTTTTTAGCGAAAATTCAAAGCAGTATTTCTGCAGCCCGAGTTCACACTCTTCACAACACGAAAGGACAAAGCC
>NW_005289950.1:0-540 GCF_000412655.1 Myotis brandtii
CATCAGCATCACCTAGGAACTTGCTAGAAATGAAGAATTTCAGGCCCCATCCCAGACTTACAAAATCAGAATCTGCATTTTAAGAAAATGCCCTGGTGACAAAAATGCATATTAAAGTCTGAGAAATATTATTACCACATGCAAGCAATTCACCTAAAGGCAGGAGAAATTGCCTGATCCTTTTGAAGACATAAAAGACATTTCAAAACAAAAAGGAGTTGATGTGACCGATTCATCATGCAGAACTATCATTTGCATGTCAATCACCAATATCAGAAACTTCCTTCTCAGTTTGAACAGCAGTTGCTTTACTTTCTGTGACAAGGTGATTCAATTGAAGAAAAATTGAGACTATTAGTTGGTTAAATAAGAAGTGCTAACAAAACCCTGGGCTCTTTGATATATCTCAAAACTGCACTAAAAG
Organism: Myotis brandtii; assembly: GCF_000412655.1. Lineage (NCBI taxonomy): Eukaryota > Metazoa > Chordata > Mammalia > Chiroptera > Vespertilionidae > Myotis > Myotis brandtii. The sequence continues at coordinate 425 of NW_005289950.1, forward strand.
AATTCTTTCAATATGTATGAAAGGAAAAGTTTTGTCTTCAAAAAGCATTGCTATAATTTTGTTGACAGCTTTCTTTTTGTTCCTTAGCATTCCATGAAATAATAGTGTATCTCATC
>NW_005289951.1:0-540 GCF_000412655.1 Myotis brandtii
AAAAATATAAAAATAATTCTGGTATCTTAGTTAAGAACTCAGATTGGATTTCTACTGCTTAGGTTCAAATCCTGACTCTGCCACTTACTAGCTGTGCAACCTTGAGTACAATCCTCAACCTCTCAGTGCCTGTTTCCTCCTCTATAGAATGTAGTACTCGCTTGTGAGAAGTACATGAGTTAACATCTGTAAAGCACACAGATGTTAGGAAAGGCATTATTACGACTGTGGGAATGAATGTCTCTCTGGGTTACACAGCATGCTCCTAATACACATTCAACTTTATAGGCAAATAATATACTTTTAAAAGGTGACAGAAATTCTGTGTTAAAAATGGGAACACAAGCGGCAAGTATGTAGCAAGACCAGAATGCTACCAACAAGAAAGCCATTTTGTTTTCAACCTTCAGTTGTCTCTGTTAGTTTGATTCTCGATCAATCAGCTCATGGGATTTCAGTCTTGTTTGTGTTACCCAACTAAAGGGGTTCATTTGTCTGTGCTCATCAAACCCAATCAAATGTGAACAGGACTTTGCAGCC
>NW_005289952.1:0-540 GCF_000412655.1 Myotis brandtii
ACTGACATTGCAATGTTTCCTTCAATTGATGGTATTTTAAAATTCATAGAAAGCATTTTTCTTTCTTAGTCCAAATAAAATAGTGGTGTCTTTTAACTGATGTTATATTGGATTTGGAATTTGAGAGACTGCTTAAAGCAAGGTGCTATTTCAGGCAAGGTATGAAGGTGAGGCCATGGAGACACACACCCTCCTCTTGTGGAACTGATCTTCTGGTGAGGGGATATTCTCGAGGCAGATGATTAAAACCAAAACAAAACAAAAAACAGTAGGTCATATAGGCTTTGGGCAGGAAAAAGAGAATTTGGAAGAGCTAGACTAAGTCTTAATCTAGTCTAGTATATTTATTTTACAGAAGAAATAGATTCAGATATATGATTTGACTTGTGAAGCCACAGAGTAAGATGTGGATTAGATTTCTCCAGATTCTTAGCACAATGGTCTTAATGTGACACTGGGTTTCCATGACCCACAGTCTATAACAAACGATTTTGAAACTTCCCACCATCACTATTAAATTTTCATTTCATGTATCTCTAG
>NW_005289953.1:0-540 GCF_000412655.1 Myotis brandtii
AAAATCTGCCTGTTTTCTGATAATAGCAGATCTACTTCCTTAAGAAATCAACATTTCTACTTCAAGTTTATCATTGAGATATAGAATGTTTTGTTTCACACTGTGATGTGAGGAGTTTATAACTAAATGGTCTTGGTTTATTCTACACCATTGCATTTTATTCCCTAGATGAACTACACTTAATGAGGCCACATTGCAAAAGTCAAGAATTTGACACATCATTAACTAGAAAGTGAAATTAATTTTCCTTGGCCATTAAGTAAGTTATGCTCTATTTGAAACCTCAAAATGTTAGTAATATTAATAAAAATAATATGATTATTAAAAATGGCACAACTTAAAACAGCATCTATTTTTAACAGACGTATTGAGATATAAATCACATATCAGAACATTCACCCATTTAAAGTTGACAGCTCAGTGTTTTCAGTATCTATGTAGGCAGAGAAATAATCATATAATAGTCAGACCTGAAACCATCACCACAATCTAATTTTATTTTATTATTTTTTTATTTTTTAATATATTTTATTGATTTTT
>NW_005289954.1:0-540 GCF_000412655.1 Myotis brandtii
GTTCATAGGTGAATGCTTAACCACTGAGCCACACCAGCTGGGCCTATGTTTCTTCCTTATATGAAAAGTGGCACATGCAGATATTCCTTTGCACTTTGATCTTTTCACTGAAAACATGCTCTGAAAATCACATTTTATCATTTAAGACTTTCCTTATTCTTTATAAAAACAACAACACAGCAACATAGCACTTCACTGTGTGATGTGCCCTAGTTACTCAACCATTCTCTTATATTGGGGTATATAAGTAATTTTCCAACATTTTGCAACTACAAACAATGCTATACAGAATAACGTGTGTATATTTTCGTATTGCTGGAGCTTATCTTCAGTATAAATTCCTAGAAAGGGGATTGCTGGGTCAAAAGGTAAGTGCATATGCAGTTTTATTAGCTATTTCCACAGTCCCCTCCCCAGGGCCTGCCCACCAGGGTGCACTTCCACCAGCAATATCTGAGAGAGTCCATTTCCCACAGTCTTGCTAACAGAATGAGTTGTCACCATTTTAAAAAAATATATTTTTTTATTGACTTCAGAGAG
>NW_005289955.1:0-540 GCF_000412655.1 Myotis brandtii
ATAATTAATAAATAATGATACAAGAATAAACTCTGTGCTTCGCATACTCACAATGGTGAACCTACTTTTGCCCACCCCAGTGTTATCCGGAAGTGAATGCTTTCATGTGAATCATTTCTTCAGTGAACTGCAGTGTACCCCTTCCTGAACTAATATTTCTTTTCATATTTTTCTGATATTTCTCTCCAAAAATGTAGTGTGCATTTTCCTGCCTTCTTAGGCAGAAGATGTTGAACTGGCTTTAATCTTCCTGATGCTCAAAATTATTATAGTGAAAATGCCATGTCTGCTTGTTGGGCTCCTTGGCCTCTTCTCCACATGTCAGGTTGTCAGTTATCACTTCCTGCCTGTCACCATGGTGCCCTCGAATGACCTCCCAAAGTGCAGGCTTGAGTGCTTCTATTCTGCACCGAGCCAGGACACCTGACCACTCTGCACATTAAGCATGGCTGAGTAAATAAGACCTGATTAATCTGGGTGAGGGCTCAAGCTTTCAGAGAGCTGTTTTAGGGACAGCAGAGATCTCTTTAGTTATTTTTT
>NW_005289956.1:0-540 GCF_000412655.1 Myotis brandtii
GTGGGCGACATGAATGAAAGGGGTCAGAAGGCACAAAACTCCAGTGAATAAAGTAAGTGCTGGGGGTGGAACGCACAGCACGGAAAGTAAAGCTAATGACACTGTGTTGTGCTCTGGAAAGCAGCGAAGAGTAGATTTTAAAAGTTCTAATCACAAGAAAAGGGGGGAACTGTTCCTGTGTGTGGAGATGGGTGTCAGGTGATCATTGCCCAACAGAGACGAGTGCGGACCCCCTGCATCCTCAGGTTCGGTGGCTGCGAAGGAGGGTGCGAGAAGCAGGAGCCGCAGGCCCAGCCGCCCAGGCGAGCCGGCCGGGCAGGATGGTTACGAGCTCCGGTGCTGGCCCTTCCTCCAGACGCCGGCCGCACACAGCCTGCCTGTTAGACCGAGATGGATACCGCGGGGCTGAGGTTCCCCCGGGGCCTTCTCTGCGCCTCCCCTGTCACCGCGGAGGGCGGGCCAGACCGACCAGCCATTTGCATTCCACCCGCCACCAGGCACTCCGTGTAGGAAGGTGGTCAGAACATGCACGTGATGGCT
>NW_005289957.1:0-540 GCF_000412655.1 Myotis brandtii
GGTCTGGTGCAAACACATTCAGGACTGCTATGTCTTCTAGGTCAATTGACCCTTTTATCATTATATCATGTACTTCTCCATGATCATTTTCTTTGCTCTGGAATCTACTTTGTTTGATATTTATATAGGCACTCCTGCTTTCTTTTGATTACTGTTTGCATAATATATATTTTTCCATCCTTTTACTTTAACTTGCCTCTATCATCATTATATTTGAAGGGAGTTTCATGTAGATAGCATGTAGTGGGGCATATTTTAATTTTTCTTTCAGCTTGAAATATAATTGACATATAGTACCATGTAAGTTTAAGTATACAGCATAATGACTTAACTTACATATATTGTATAATGATCAGCACAAAAAATTCCATCATATATGGATAAGCAAGGGCATGTTTTCCAATTTACTCTGCCAATCTCTGTCTTAATTGGTATATTTACATCAAATGTAATTAATGAAACATTAGGGCTTAAGTTGGCCATTTTTCTTATTTTTGTTTTGTTTTCTTTCTTTTTTGTTAATCCTCACCTGAGGATATT
>NW_005289958.1:0-540 GCF_000412655.1 Myotis brandtii
GGAGAAGGTGCAGGCTGGGCTGAGGGACACACACACAACCCCCATGCATGAATTTTGTACAACAGGCCTCTAGTATAAAAATAAAGAAGGAACTATTAAAACTATTACATTCCTTACTTGATATTTCATTGCTGGTGTATATTTATATCTGCTTCTTCCACTATCCATTCCATATTCCATTTATCCTAAGCAAGCAACATGCCTAATCATGAGTCCTTGCATTGCAGGGTATCCATTACTTTACCCTGAAGGATATTGGTCATAGCAGTTGCCTGCCCTGGGTGTAACTGTTCTCTCTTAACTTTATCACAGGACATGGGAGTCCTAAGAGGTATCTCATGTGTTATTTTTTATTCCAGACATACATCTCCTTGTTCCCATTGTGTGGTAACAATAACCCAACTTCCATTTGAAAGTGAGTTCCATTACCCTATTCAATATAGTAACTCACTTATCTTACTGTTGGTTTACTGGAATAGAGAGTCCAAAAGGCCATATGACAGCCTCTCTCAACTTCCAATTTAATGAAACCACTGCCAT
>NW_005289959.1:0-540 GCF_000412655.1 Myotis brandtii
CAAGTCCTCACCCGCGCTGGTGATTTCTTGTCTCCTTGATGATAGCCATGGTAACAGGGGTGAGGTCATCTCACTGTGGTTTGGATTTGTGTTTCCCTGATGATTCCCTGGGCTGCAGCTTTGCCTAAAACTTAGAGGGTGAGGCTCCTTCCTGGAAGGCACGGGTGTGCTGACAAGGGGAACATTTGGATTTGGCTGGATCGAAGTCCCCACGTCAAAATGAAAATTGTTGCCCTTTATTTCCTAGTAATGTGCCCAACAGACACCCTTGCCCTCCTACTCAATTCTGGAGTGTCCTTGGCCCTTCTCTATGTTTCTTGTCTCATTTCCACTTCTTACACCATTGCTGGTTGGTTCCCCACCGCAAAAGTGGGGCCAGGTAGTGGCTGCAGAAGAGAGGGATGGAGCGAGCTGGCAACGGGAGTTGAAGGGAGAGGCTGAGTGACCTTCTTAGAGCCAAAGAGCCAATGGGGGGCAAAGCAGATGGTACCCAGACCCCTGGCTCAGCATCCACTGCTTCTCACCACACTACAACCCACT
>NW_005289960.1:0-540 GCF_000412655.1 Myotis brandtii
GACTGAGTGTGAGAATTCTGTCTTTGGGCCTATTTCTGGAATTGCCTCAGGGCAGCACCTGTCACTCCTCCCTTGATCCCTACAGCTGACCGCCTTGTCACATTTTAAAGGGAGATGAGTTTTGTTCCGACGTGGACCTACCTTTTAGGCCCTTTAAGGCCCCTTCCCTCTCCTGCCACATTGCCCCCGCATGAATGATTTGGCAGCAGTGCCTGATGGGGACAGGAGATGCATTGTCATGTTTGTCCTCAATCCTCACCCCTCCTGTCCCTTGTCCCTTTCTTCTCACCCCTCTTCTTCCCCGTCACACAAAGCCCCAGCTCAGCCTGGTGCACAAGGTTCCCAGTGTGGTCAGAAACCATTTCGGGTTCTGGTCTGCAGTGTCTGCACCTCTCCGTTCTCTTTAATGTCCTGTCCCTCCATCCCCAACCTGCAGCACTTGGAAACTACGGGCCAAACACACATTTTGTTAACAGCAATCTTTAATTTTTAACAGGAAATTTAACAGCAATTTTATGAGAAGTAGGAAGTATATTTATT
>NW_005289961.1:0-540 GCF_000412655.1 Myotis brandtii
AAAGTAAGTGCACAGAAAACACTCCAGTGGGGGCAGGTGCAATTCAACTTTGGTGTAGGCAGAAGATAGAAAAAAATTATATGGTGGGAGGTGATCACAACTCCACTAAGTAATTCTGTGGATCTTATTTCTTCTGAGAAGTATTTACAAAAATCTCTAATAGAAAAAAATAGTCAACATACCTACAAATTCAGATCTTCTTGTAGGCTGCTGTCATTTTTTTCCTTGAAAAAAACATTGATTTTTCTTCCTCTTGATTTATTTTTGTCCCAGGTTGTTATTTGGTTCATAGTGAATGACAGGAATAATCAGGTGATCAATACTGGTTAGTTTGTAGTAATAAGGAATTTTCTCACATTCATGGGACTATGGAAGAAGCAATAAGACAATTGCCCTTCTCAATGACTGGCAAACAACTCAGGCAAAGTGCACCAGACTCCACGAAATTCTGCCTCTTTTTCAAAGGAGAAAGCAACGCTGCATCCTCACAAACCCTTGCATGGCCAAGATCTCTCCTCTGTTACCTCCTTTGAATCTCCT
>NW_005289962.1:0-540 GCF_000412655.1 Myotis brandtii
AGAGAAGAAGGGAGAGAGAGAGAAAAGGGAAGAGAGAAATATCGATGTGAAAGAGAAACATTCATTGGTTGCTTCCCATATGTGCCATGATGGGGATAGTACCAGAAACCTGAGTATATGCACTGACTTGGAATGGAACCTGTCACCTTTAGGTGTATATGAAGACACTCCAACCAACTAAGCCACGCCAGCCAGGACAGATCTTGATTTATTTGTTCAGTCTTATAATCTGTGCTTTTTTATTAGAATGGCTTCTTCATTCACATTTAATGTGATACTTTATATGGTTTTAAATGTTAAATTTATTTTTATGTCTAATTTTTATTTCTGCTTTACTGCCTCCTTTTATGTTAAAAATTGCTTTGTAAACTTTTAATTACCTGTTAATATTTTTTAGTTACTTTAAGTCATTGATGTGAAAATTACAATATTCCTCTTAGCTATTCATAAACTGTTTTAGGATAATAATATATTAGTTACAATAAAATATAGCAACTTTGCACTAATATAGCTCCTTTTTCCTTCCCATTGTCATATACC
>NW_005289963.1:0-540 GCF_000412655.1 Myotis brandtii
AAAAAAAAAGATGTTAAATATCAGCAAATGGATCTGATCATCTGCAGAGTATTTCTGCTGTCAGAGGAGGACCGTGGGATAAAAATCACATGTTCCGGATTTGACATCCCCTGGCGTCTTGTAAATAGCCTACACGAATCCATACCTTAAAACTGCCAACACCAGCAGAATTGTGCCCAAGTTCCTAGTAAGTTAAACAAGCAGAGCAGAGAGAGGAAATGCGGCTAGATTGCATATGAAAACCCAGGGACCCTGAAAACTGACCTCAAACTCATTTTACCAGCAGATAGTCTCTGCTAGAGACTTTCGCAGAACTGTCCGCGTGTTTATAAATCAAAGAGCATTTCTGGGGTGCATACGTCTGAGTGAATAGGAGTAGAGAGAATTGAACATGAGGTGGGGCAGGGGAGGATGAGGGGCTAAGTGGGAAGGACTTCCCATGGGAAAAAATTATTTTGAATCATTCAAAATATTTTTTGTCGTTATTAAATTTCTGCCTCAAGAGAATAGCAAAGTGATTCTTTGGCCTGGATTTCTAGC
>NW_005289964.1:0-540 GCF_000412655.1 Myotis brandtii
ACGACTCTTAACTGTCTCATAGATGTACCAGTCTTGAGCTCAAACTGCTATTTTTCCCCCCTATGGCTTTAAGACAAATGAGAATTTCAAGCGAAGAAAATCCACCTGGGGGAGACATTCATCATCCTTATAAGAGTGACCGTGAAGTTATTTATTTGTCTGTCTGTTGGTTGATTTTTGATAAAATACACACCGACAGCAAATCTTCACAAGGGCAAAGATGTGGCCCTTTTTTTTCACCGCTGAGTCTCTGTGCATTGATGGGTCCAGGGCATAGAAGGAAGTCAAGAAATATTTGTGGAATTAATGACTCCACTGGTTTTATACGCATAGTCTTCTTTTCATAACAGGATTAGGGACTTTTATTTTCTATCAAGGTAGAAAAATATTAAGTCCTTAGAAGCCAATGAGGATATTTAACCTAGATTTAATATCTTTGTCCTCTATGGAAATGGCTTTATAGTCTTGTGTGTCAATATATTCTGCTTTAGATTAACACATGAGATGTGCCCGACTAGTGTGGCTCAGTGGTTGAGCATC
>NW_005289965.1:0-540 GCF_000412655.1 Myotis brandtii
TGGCTGTCATTATTGAAGTAGAAACACATACATCCAGGGCAGGTCCTGGCATCTTGGATTTGGTCATTCCTTCTTCGTTCTCCACTGAGGGAGAATTTTCCGTCCTCTCTGAGACCACCCATCCACTTTTGCAATAGCTCATACATAAAGTGGAGAAGGTGGGAGCAAACAGGGGTTTACCATATCACACTAGGTGATGTGGCTTCACTCGAAACTTGGAAGGATCTGAGGATGCATTTCTTCAGGGAAGAAATAGAGTTCCCCAGTAACTATGCCCAGAAAATTAAAACCAAGTAAGCACGTGTGACTGTGGCCGGAGAGTGTGCATACGTAGCCTTGAACTGTTTGGATCTGTGTGCTGATTTTTTACATTACGGGCACTGCTGAAGAAAGGGAAGTTGCTTTTGGAGTGTTTCCCCTTAAACGTGAAACCGAATTCCAACACTCTCTCTTACTCTTAAAGAAACCCATGAAATTAAAACCCATTGTTTTGAAGCATTTTCTTTATTTCATACTAGAGGCCCAGTGCACGAAATTCGT
>NW_005289966.1:0-540 GCF_000412655.1 Myotis brandtii
GCCAGGCCTGGCCTCATTTTCCTCACATAAGAAGAGACACCCTGAGGTGGGGCTGAACAGGGTTGTCCCGCGAAGAGGGAGGGTGTCCAGGTGGCCGGCCAGCTGCACAGAGGCCCCGAGGAGGGAAAGCTGGGCTCGTGGGCAGCATTTCAGTGTGGCCACAGCATAGACAGGGAGCGGGGAAGCGAGTGAGGTGTTGGGGGAGGGGGGCAGGGGAAGGCTCTTTGCTTTTAGCCTAAGCGTAATGGGGAGCCACAGAGGGTTTCAGCACGGGGTGCAGAGCGGTGGCGTTGGCTGGTCAGGTTTGCACTGCTCAAGCATAGGACGCTGGCAGGGGGAAGAAGGATGGATGGGAGGCAAGCGGGGAGGCCGGGGGTGGTAAGTGGACTAGGTGAGTGGTGGTGGCCAGTGGAGAGCACAGAGGGGCTGGAGAGGGCAGCTGGGCGCTCAGAGGGTCAGAGTGGTGGGGATGGGGGGCTCTGGGAGACTTGGGGGTGGAGAGCGTACCCTGTGGGGGAGGAGCCTGCAGTCTGGGGAGGA
>NW_005289967.1:0-540 GCF_000412655.1 Myotis brandtii
TTGCAAGTTGATGATGAATTCTGGCCTGCACCCATAATCTGGGCCTCCTTTGATTTAGGGCCAGTCTGAGAGGAGAATTCCACCCACAAAATGGCAGCTTGTTAGGCAGCTCCTTCTTTGACCACTTGTACCTGGTAAGTCCAAAGACGCCCCCATAGGATGCTTCTTTTCTAAAACTTGAGAGAATAGAGACAAACCAATTAATGGGAGAAGGCAATGTGTTTTACAAGAGATTCATTGCGCTTGTTTGCTCATTTCACTTTTACTCTGCATTCCCAGCATTTTCCTGGGACTATTTAGAAACATTCATGGAGGAAAGCCTGCCTTTCCAGAAACTGATGGGAGCTTCTCAAGGACGGGCACCATGTTTTATTCATCATTGTATCCACAGCACCCAGCTTAGTGTCTGGAACACTGATGTGCTCAATAAATATTCGCTGAACTGAGCTGGCCTAAGGGTTGGCCTAAATTTAGGATTGGTGTAAATCGTAGCTGCCTTTGTTAAATATTTCAACATGCAAATAGTAATAGAGTCATTAG
>NW_005289968.1:0-540 GCF_000412655.1 Myotis brandtii
AAAAAAAAAAAAAACAAACCCCAAATTTTCTACTGATCAATACTTAACAATGGAAATACTAAGGTTATAATTCAGACAATAAAACTAATTTTGGGTGAAATATCTGAGAAGCATAAATTAATGATGAACAAAGAAAATGGTGAAATATGGGTAAACCTAAACAAATGTTGACTACATAAAACGAAACTTTACTATGTCAGGGTTAAAAAGTATTAATACTTGTCCGTTCATCTTCTAAATTCTTCTAGGATGGGCTAATAAGCAAATTAACAGAGAAAGATTAACAGGAAAAAATAAAATTTTTAATACATGCACATGGGGAATTCATGTAAGTATGAAAATTTCCAAGTCAATGAGACAACATTGGGTATATAAGATATTTTGGACAAAGGACAAAAGGGGAGTGAACAGAGTCTTAGACTTTAGAAGTAAGAATGGATGATTTACAGGTAGTTGAGGAAGAGCCAAACATACATGGCAGGAAAAATCTTGCTAGGCAACTCAAAAAAAATGGAACAGCCTGGCCGGGGTGGCTCAGTG
>NW_005289969.1:0-540 GCF_000412655.1 Myotis brandtii
TTAGCAGCGAGTTTAGCATTGCATGTCAGCTTATTCTACCTTCCAAATCTATTATGACACCTCCCTCAGTCTATTTTATCATTTATTGTATAAAGTGAATATAATTTCTTCTTCCCAAGGTTGTTGTGAGAATTAAGTGGATAAGAAATGTTAAATCTTCATGTATAGCAGGTATTCCTTTTGGGACAGTGAATATTTATTGAGTGTCTAGGATGAATGGTAATAATAGCTATTATCTATGTGGCACCACTCTTTTTGTTGTGGTGGTGGTGGAGGTGGTAGAATCCATATAACATAAAATTTGCCATCTTAGTCATTTTAAAGTATACGATTTGGTGTCCTTAATTACATTCACACTGTTGTACAACCATTACCATTATCCCGTTCCAGAACTTTTTCATCACCCCAAATAGAAACTCTGTATCCATTAGCAGTCATTCCATAACCTTCCTGCTCTACCCCTGCCAACTACCAACCTGTACTCTGTCCCCGTGATTCGCCTATTCCGGATATTTCATATCCATAGAGCCATGCAGTATA
>NW_005289970.1:0-540 GCF_000412655.1 Myotis brandtii
CCTTAATTTTGGGGTGTTGCTGCTCTTGGAGGATAGGGCTAGGATTACGTGTGTGTACACACACATTCATGTGCATACACTTACATCTCCATTTATCTATCATTTGTCTGTCATCTCTCAGCTCTGTTTGTATTTGTCTATAGAGAGCATTATGAGTTTACACCGATACCTCAGATTCCATCCCAACACTATAGAGTTCATTCTGTTTTCAACATTTCCACCTTCCTTCTCTGACAATGAGAAACTTAGCTCCCATTATATTTAATATAGTTATTTTTTATCAGTCCCCCTATGTGTTACTATCTTCCCATTGTAGCTGCCACACCGTGACACTAAGCTTTAGGGCCTCCCATTTTCATGGACCCTTATGAATGCTGTGATTTTCTGGGGATTCTAGCATGTTCTTGATTAGGGGCGGGGAAGCCAAATTATAATCAGGACAATTTTGCATGTAAGCATTTTTGGTGAGTTGGTTGAAGAAATCTCAGAAGAAAACAACCTGAACCTCCAAGTCTCCTATTATTTGTTGAGATTTTTTTT
>NW_005289971.1:0-540 GCF_000412655.1 Myotis brandtii
CATCAAAAGAAATTGATATAACTCAGTGAGTATAGACGGGAAACAAGCAGGAAATGGTAGTGTTTGGGAAGCTCAGTAATGATGTGTTTCAGAAATGAGACTTCGGCTTCTGGTCATAGTAGAGAAAGTGGTATGGGATTGATCCTTCTGCTTAAAAACCCCATAAAACTAGACATAAGGGATGAAGCAAGTGTTTTCAAGCATTGTACAGGTTCAGAATTTTGATCTCTGAGGGAAGCAAAATCATAAATTAGATGCATGATCAACCTGTAATCACCCCACTATTGCCCTGGTGTCAAATTTCACTTCCAGCTTATGTGGCACAACAACAATCATCTATATCTTCCCACCTAAAACAACTAGAAATTGGACAAACATATTTAAACAAAAGTCTCTCAGATATTTGGGCATTACATTGTGAATAATATGTAATGTTTAGTGCACTGCAAGAAACACATCAAGTGAACCTTACAGTTACCCTAGTTTTCTGTCTGGAGAATGTTCCCAGGTTGGAGCAAAGGGAGGGAGAAAGGACTCTGA
>NW_005289972.1:0-540 GCF_000412655.1 Myotis brandtii
ATACATGTACCTTTAATGGTTAGAGCAGCATTTCAACATGACGAACTAGGAATCAAAGACCCCGTAAAAGTAAATATGAATATTTGCTAGTTTTATAAATATTATAATAAAACCTTAAGGAATAACTTTGTTTTTAAAGTTTCATAATGTAATGAAGTGATTAATTTTGAAAACCAAAGAAGCACCAACACTCTTCCAGATAGAAAGCCGCTCGCAGGAACATTCGCGCTCCTGTTACCAGTGAGTAAGACTCGGGCCGAGGAACCCGGGTCCTGGTGAGACCGCTGAGTAACAGGCTGAGTGCTTCCGAGGCTCTGACCCCCGAACCTTCAGGGCAGGCTGCAGGGCGGACCTCCTGTGTGGCTGAAGGAGGCGCCTCACCACACGCTTCCCTGGCCAGCAATACTCACTCCTGCAGATCGCGTTCTGCCTTATTTGTCATGTTTCCCTTTTGCAGGCATAATTCTCTGCATTTTATTTCTCAGCTCCTCCTCACTCACCTGCCTGCACACGTGTGTGTGTGTGTGTGTGTGTGTGTGT
>NW_005289973.1:0-540 GCF_000412655.1 Myotis brandtii
GTCTTAGGCGACCCCTGTGAAAGGGTCGTGACCCACATGTTAGAACCGCTGCCTTAGTTGATGAGACATCCCCTACTTATTAGGGATCAGGGTGATTTGAAGTGGGATCGCCTGTGGAGTTTGCCAAGTGGAAGCTTTTGTGACTGAGCTTGAACTTGGTTGATGATGGGAAGGTGTGGGAGGCTTTCTTTCCATGCAAAGCAGAGAGAGAGGCTGCTGGTTTCCCTGTGCCCATGGAGTGTGGGGTCTCCTGACAAGAAGAGCAGGACAGCACAAATGGGCTTTCTAGCTGGTGCTGGAAAAACAATCCCTTGTGCAGATTCTCAGCAGGAGGCTTTGCTGATGACTGGGGAGGGCGTAGCTGAGACAAAGTGACTGGGCTCTTCAAACAGAAATTTGGGGAGCCTTACCACAGCAGGTGACACCTGCAACTTGGTCAACACGTCTGAGAGCTTCTGATCCTGGACACTTGGTCGCTTGACCTTCCTGGGGTGACTGAAACTGCCCTTGAAAGGCCACTGGCTTCCAGTAAATCCCAGG
>NW_005289974.1:0-540 GCF_000412655.1 Myotis brandtii
TTAACCATGAAGGTATCCTTTGGCGGACAAATCTGACACACTGAGATATTTGGTGATATGGTTAGACTTTTGATTATATCAATCCTGCAATTGCACTGCTAGAGACTTCTTGTTGTGTAAGATGATAACTTTTTTATTGTTTAAGAATTTTTAGTTGGATTTATTTTGTTATTTGTGGCTTCAGACTCTTGAACTGACACATAGATTAAAAATCAAATTTGGGTTAGGGATCATAATTAAGATCATAATCAAGAGTTAAACAAATACTTATTGAGTATATAACATGCACTTCCAAAAAAAGAGTACATAATGAATAACCCAGATACAATCTCTGCCCTCAAATTTTGCAATTGAAAAAAATAATTAGACAATTAGTTCTACAGTACAACACAGTTAGTTATGTTATAATTATGTGGTGGCTGGCATCACATGAGAAGGATGCCTGACCCACTCTTGTGAGACTGGAAAAGATTTTACAGAGGATAAAACTTCCAGTCTGAGATCAAGATGATTAAGGGATGTTGGTTAAGCATATGAGAT
>NW_005289975.1:0-540 GCF_000412655.1 Myotis brandtii
AAATAAAAGTCTACTGCTGGCTGGGGGCCTGCCTGGATTTGGAGATCTTTTCTATGAGTAAATTTTATCAGGGGTCTGGACCTTGTAACAGATGAATTTGTGTGTAATTATTTAGTCACCCCTCCCTGGTAAGATCAAGGACAGCATGTGATAGACATGGGTCATCTCGTGTGCATAGCGTGGAAAGGAGCCCAGCCACACTCCCTCCTCAGCAGGGACAGGGAAAGCCCTCCAGCCTGGGACAGGCCTTCTTATCTGCTTCATAGTTGGGGGAGCACCTGGACTTGGTTATTCAGTCCATCTTTGCAGTGGTCTTCAAAGGCAGAACTAACAGCCAGCCCAGGTCACCAAGGTGAAAAATGGTCCGTTGGGTCCAGGACCTCTCTGGAGTTTCAGCTGTGATGTTGCAACCCCTCTCAGCGCCCTCCAGCTCTGAGCATCTTGGCCTCAGGTGTTGTGGGGCCTCGCAGGCACCTGAGCCCCACCTTTCCGCCTTCTGTGCCCTTTTTCTCAGCCTGCCACAGACTCGGGTTTCTTCTG
>NW_005289976.1:0-540 GCF_000412655.1 Myotis brandtii
TGAGAGAGGAACATCATCAATCGGCGGCCTCCTGCATGCACCCACCCCTACTGGGGATCAAGCCTGCAACCCTGAACGTGCCCTGACCGGGAATCGAATCGGTGACCTCTTGGTTCCTGGCCTGGGTAGATGCTCAACCACTGAGCCACACAGGCCGGGCTGGACAGCCCTGACGTTGATGGAGAGAGGAGTGTCCAGCAGATCCAAGGACCAAACTTGTGCCTTGGCAGAGACTGCCATCTTAGCAACTGGCCAGGAGCGAGAACCAGGTGCAAGAAAGAGGCCTCTGACCAGGGGTTCCCCTCCTATCCTCAAGTCATTTGGAAATCCTACCCAGGCACCATTCGAAGGTTCCCAAGGACCGGCCCTGCCTCGAAGGGAAGGCTGAGAAGAGCAAGCTTTTGTCAACCCAGCAAGGAGGTAGGATTAGTGAGCAGCTCACCATGCTCAAAGGTGAGGTAACACGCTGGTTAGGTGCCAAAGGTCGTGCAGCAAATAGGTGGAACGTCAGGGCTGTAACCCAAGAGCAGTCTTGCTCTT
>NW_005289977.1:0-540 GCF_000412655.1 Myotis brandtii
AAAAAAAGGAGTATATTTATTACAATGTAATGCCATGGTTTCTATCTTTAAAGAGCATGAAATGTGTGAGTTTAATAGCTTTTTAAAAAGTGATCAAATGCTCTTCCAGATCCCTGGCAAGAAAATTCTAATCATTTTAATATTACTGAGTCTATATTTATTTATTAACATTTATGTCTACCATTTTCATAGTGCATAATATCAGTAATAAATCCTTTCTTCATAGTATTGATTTGTGGGGGAGAAAGATTAAGTGGTGCAGATAGTAATGATAGAATTTATTGGAGCTACATAGATCTCAGCTGATTCAATCACCAGTAGATTAAGAAGAAAGTGGATTAATGAAAGCATAAAAATCATAAAATAGTTTAAAAAATTCAGCATTAAACATCTCAGAGTTTCAAATCCTGTGTAGACTTTATGTAAAATTTTTCATATTTCCCTAAGTTAAAAATATATTTGCCAATTCCAGCAGATGCTAATTATTAATTTTTTGATCACTGAAAAAATATACAAATAAAACCAGTTTTTCTACTAAAA
>NW_005289978.1:0-540 GCF_000412655.1 Myotis brandtii
CCTCTCATTACTATTTTTGTACCACGGGCTTTAAAATACCTGTTTTGAAAGTCAAAATTGAGCTACAACCTCTTTTTTTCTGAACTATCTCAATTGTTTCTCTGTAGGTCATGCACCTAGAAAACTATTCCTGCTTGATGGTTAGAGTGAGAGGGAGGGTAAAGAAATAGAAGTTGTATAATTTACTATGAAAACATTACCCCATTACAGAATCCTAGCTCTGTTACTTTCTAATTGTGTGCCCTTGAGAAAATTATCTGCTCAGAACCTCAGTGTTTTAATTCACAAAACATAAGAAATAAATAGAACCTGATTCGTGCATTTATTGGGAAGATGAAATGAGATAATACATTTAAAGTGCTCAATGTAATATGTAGCATGTAGTTCTTACTTTTGCAGACACATAGTTGCACCTCATTAGGGAGGCCTCCATAAGAAAGGAGTATTCAATGATATTTGATGCAACAGGATTTTATTTGTCTAGCTTTTAATAGTTATAGCCAAGAAAACAGACAAACAAAACACACACACACACACACA
>NW_005289979.1:0-540 GCF_000412655.1 Myotis brandtii
TAAAAACTTTACTTGTAGAATGCTTTGCAATTATTTTTATATATTGATATAAAAAATACAAGTTCTAAAGGGACACAAATTAGCATTTTAAAAAAGGATTCCTAAAAATGATATCAAAAGAACTAGAAAAATCTAATGCCGTACCTCAAAAGTCAGGTCTCTTGAGAATCCATTCCAAAAGAGGTAACAGAGATTGGGGTCAGGTAGTAATATACCTACCCATCAAGCACCCTTCTACCTCCTACCACATGCCTCTGCTAATAGTGTAAGTACAATAGTTTTGAGACTAGCATAAATGTTCTTGCCCTGCAAACAGAAAGGAACTACAAGTTCTTTTTATTAAAATAAATGTTCAACTTAGAATCCAATAAGAAAAAAACTAAAATTTTTTACTACATAAAAAAGTAAAACTTCATATATGAAAAAGAGCATAAAATCCTAATTGAAATGAAAAACTTGAAACAATCATCACACAATAATCCGATTTTGAAAAATAGGCAAAGGATGAGAGCAAGCATTTCATAACAAGAGTATTAAAAA
>NW_005289980.1:0-540 GCF_000412655.1 Myotis brandtii
AAAAAAAACAAAAGTAAAAGCCAATTTTACTTTTAAATGTTTTTGATGAAGCAGTAAAGATTATATTTATTACTTATAAGAGTGACTGAAAGAAAAATTATGGTTATTCAGACTTGGGAATATATCATACATTTTCTCAATAATGAATCAAAAGAGCCTGTCACTTCAAAAAGAACAACTCATGGCATTTGTTGCCAATGATTAAATTTAGGTTTTCAAGCAAAAATGTAAATTTTGGAAAACTTGTATCTGCCATTATGAGCTTGACAACATCCTAAAAGAGATTTTCTGATAAAATTGGTGGTGATAAATAAGGAATGTGATTTTTTAATATTGTATAATAAAATGAGCCAACATTCTGAAGATGTGCATAATTCAGTGTACTGATATTTTCCATATGACCAATGAGTAATGTTACAAAATTAAGCATGGGCTTCAAAAACCATTCAAGAGGAAAGATAGAGCAGTAGATTTCAGTGTAGTAGAATGTGAAAAGCTCACTGATGTGTTTTCAGATTTCACATTGCAAGTAAAGAATTA
>NW_005289981.1:0-540 GCF_000412655.1 Myotis brandtii
CTGGCATTATAGGAATAAACACTCATATATGATTCAAAAAAAAGTTATAAATTCAAAAGAAGTGGAAACAATAGTAAGAAAGGTCAAATATACCCTTCACCCAAGATCCTCCAGGGGTTACATCTAACATGATTAGACCAAAATATCAACACCAGGAATTTGACGTTGGTGCAACTTGTGTATTTATAGTTCTATGTCATTTTAACACATATGTAAATTTTAAAAACCATCAAGGCAATCACGACAGGAAATGATTCCATCACCACAAAGATCTCCCTCATGTTGTCCCTTTACAGTCAGGCCTACCCTCCTCCTCCTCACCGTCCCGAACACCTGGCAACCATGAATCTATTTTCTAGCTCTATAATTTTGTCATCACGCATTTTACACATGAGGTCTGAGTAATAGGAGTTTAAGCATGACTTTTTAAAAAATATATTTTCATTTATTTTAGAGAGAGGGGAAAGGAGAGGAATAGAAAGATAGAAACATCGATTAGAGAGAACATCAATTTGCTGCCTCCTGCATGCCCCCTAGTGG
>NW_005289982.1:0-540 GCF_000412655.1 Myotis brandtii
GGTTCATAGGTTGATGCTCAACCACTGAGCTGCACTGACTGGCCTGGAAAAGTTCTATATCTTGATTGTGATGATGGTAACATGACTCTGTTTATTTATCAAAGCTCACAGAATTGTGGCCTTGACTTTTGAATATTTCTACTTCAGCAGAAGGCCTATGTGTTTTAGAGACCATGAGGGCAATAGCCTGCGGAGAAAAATCAATATATTAGACACAGGAAATATCCACCAAGAGACTTAGCCATGAGCATCCACGTAAAACTCCTTTCTATCTCTTAAAGGCACAGGCACTTTGGGCGGGCAATAGTGAGCAGCATGTCCTTTCTTCTCCAGGAATTCTACCTCATGACCTGGGAATCTGGACATCTGCTTATTAGATTATGGAAATCTTCCCTCTTGACTGAGAGAGACTTGGCTCTAAGGAGATAATTCCTCTTATTAGTCATTTTACAGTGTCCCTTCCGGTCTATGCTTTTTCACTGCTGAGTAGTATTCCATTGTATGAAATACCTTGTTTATTTATGCATTGGCCTGTTGATG
>NW_005289983.1:0-540 GCF_000412655.1 Myotis brandtii
GAGGAGATTGTATTTTGCTCATTTTGTAAACCCAGTGCCTAGGACTTCATCTGGCACACAGTGTTCATTAAGTATTCACTACATAAAAAATTAATAAGGATTACCTAAAACATCTGGAAAATATAAAATAGTATATGTAAAATTTCAAGCAGTGCTAATAGAGAGTACTTTTTAGAAAGAAATAAAATTATTATTTATTAGATATTGCCACTGTTGCTAATTTTAAACTAAACCCACAAAAGAACATGTCATTTTGGAATTTTCTACAAACACTGAATTTCATAAACTTTTTCTCTTAAAGGAGATTTCTAGACTTTAATCCCAACCAGAAATGAAAAGTTAGCTTTTTAGTGTTCAAAATAAAAAATTAAATATGCAAAGGAACTCTGTCATAATATCTGGTTCAGAACACACAGATTCTGTTGATTTTCAGAAAGATGGATTCTGAGGCCTTTTTTACAATATTACATTTTAATGGAATTATTAAATGAGAAAAGAGTCATTTTTTCCTTTAAAAAAGTACTATTTTGTTTATGTTCT
>NW_005289984.1:0-540 GCF_000412655.1 Myotis brandtii
AAAAATTTCAATTACAATTGACATACATTATATTAATTTTAGGTGTACAGCATAGTGATTAAGCATTTATATACCTTACGAGGTGATCACTCCCTAAGTCTTGTACCCATTGGACACCATACATAGTTATTACATATTATTGACTGTTCCCTATGCTGTACTTTACTACTCATTGGTTGCGATTTTAAATAGAGTGGCCAAAGATGCTTCATTAAGGTGAGCTGAGGAAAGACATGATGGAGGTAAGGAAGCAAGTTATCTGGGCGGGGACAGGGGAGGCGAGGGACAAGTGAGCCAGCTTGGTGTGCTCAACAGGAAGCCTAGTGTGACTGGGACAGAGTCAATGAGAGGCCATGGGGCACGGGGCCACATAGGACCTTGGCTTTTACTTGGAGCAAGAGGTGAAGCTATTAGATCATTAGGATCAGGGGTGGCATCATCTAGTAAACTCTAGCTGTGGTCTTAACACACTGCGGACGGACCACGAGAACTCTGGCTTCATATTACACAGTGTTTTTTATAAAGTATCATACTTTAAAA
>NW_005289985.1:0-540 GCF_000412655.1 Myotis brandtii
CACTTCGTCCCTACAACACTGGGAGCAGGAGGGATCCCCAAAATGATCTGGCCCAACCATCTCCTCATCAGACAGGGACCCTGTGACTCAGGCAGGGTTCGTGACTAACCCAGGGTAACACAGTAGGGCTAGCAAGAGAGCTCCGGCCACTTGACTGCTTCTCCATTCAATTCAACAAACATGTGTCCAGGGCCTGCTTGGGAGTGAGCGAGTTACCCGTGCTCGGGGAGCTCACTGGACATAGACAAAGGCAACTAAGTCCGACAAAGGGAAGAAGGCAGAATACACAGTGCTGTGAGTCACGGAGGAGGCTGAGCTTTCTTTAGCCTCCCAATACATGGAAGCTTAAAGAAGGACACAGCCTGGAACTGAACCTTGAGAGACGTGTAGAGTTTTGAAAGGAGGGAAGAGGGGTAGAGGGAGGATTCTAATGACAGTATCTGGAAACCCCTGGTCAGCTATAGGAGCCCCTCTGTGGGCTCCAGTGGGGTGTTCAGAAACCCCAAGAGGGCTCCACAGATGGGGTCTTGCATGAAGTAA
>NW_005289986.1:0-540 GCF_000412655.1 Myotis brandtii
GAGTTTCCCAAAGTAAAAATATGGTCATTCTCCATAGATTAATTTGATTGCTTCTCAGAAATGTGGAAAAGACAACAGAATTTAATAAATTGTATCATTTTTAATCTCTTGGCCCACTATACACGGGAAAAGGGGGTTTTACCAGATGGCCTGCAAGAGCCCTGCCAGCTCAAGCCTCCAAAAAATCAACAAGCAGAGTGGAAAGAAGACAGGCTTTGGAGTAAAACAGACCCAAAATGTAACAGCGATTCTCTCCGAACCTCTGTTATTCTATAAAATTGACATCATAAATTTACTTCTCAGAGTGGTTGTAAAGACTAATAAGGCATATACGTTTTAAATTATTGGCACTATGATTATTATGGATTGAACTGTATCACCCCATAAAGTACACTAAAGCCCGAACCCCAAATACCTCAAAATGTGACCGTATTTGGAAATAAGATCTTTATAGAGGTAATCAAGTTAAAACAAGGTTATGAGGGTGGGCCTTCCAATATGACTGGTGTCCTTGTAAAAAGAGGAAGTTAGGACACAGAG
>NW_005289987.1:0-540 GCF_000412655.1 Myotis brandtii
ATACCATTGTACTCAGCAGAGTGTTCAAGGATAAGGCACAGCTCAGGGAGTTGGGCTTCTGCTGGCCACCAAGTCTTGGGGAGGGAGGTCCCAGGAATGGCCGTATTCTGCAGGGGCAGCCTAAGAGATCAGCAACAGCAGAACAGGGGAACCCTAAGAGAACATCAGTCCCACCCCCGGGCTTTGCAGAAAGGGCCAGAGGCAGGAAAGTCTGGCTCTACCTGCTCCGCTGTCTTTCATAGGAAGCTAGAAACACACCAAAGGCCACCACCAGGGACCCACTCTTATCCTCTGTGGCTTCGTTAGCTCCTCCTCAGTTCTCGAACCCTGAGGGATCAGAGTGGCACCGTGGCCCAATCCCTCTTCAGGAAAACTTGACGTGTCCACTAAGCATGTGGGCTTTGTCATATGGCAGAGAATCCCAGTCCAGGGGGTCTCAGGAAGCGGGGCTTTGGAGCAGAGGGCTCTTTGACCTGCTCCCAGGCTGCAGGTTGACCAGCTGTCTTAACTAAGCCCCTTCCAACTTTGCCTGACCTTAGC
>NW_005289988.1:0-540 GCF_000412655.1 Myotis brandtii
GATTGATTTCCATAGTAGGGTTTTATTATATAGGATTGGCTCACTCAGTTACGGAGGCTGAGAAGTCATAAGATCTGCAGTCAGCAAACTAGAGACCCAGGAAAGCTGATGTATAGTTCAAGTCTGAGTCTGGAACCAGCAGGGCCAATGGTCTTTGACTAGAAAGCCAGCAGGCTTGAGACTCAAGAGCAGCCGATGTTTCAATCTGAGTCTGAAGGCCGAAAAACACCCATGTCTCAGCTCAACAGTCAGGCAAGATGAGTTCCTGCTTACTCAGCAGCATTTTAGTTCTATTCAGGTCTTCAACTGATTGGACGAGGCCCACCCACATTAGGAAGGGCAGTCTGCTGTGTTCAGTCACCCGAGTCAAATGTTAATGTCATCCAGAAACACCCTCACGGATACACGCTGAATAATTTTGTTCAAATGTCTGGGCACCCGTGGCACAGTCAGGCTGACACGTAAAATTAAACACCACAGTCTGACTCTTCCAACAGCCCAGAGAATGGAAGGAACACGAGCTCTGAACATATCTGCTCT
>NW_005289989.1:0-540 GCF_000412655.1 Myotis brandtii
ATAAAGCAAGGACATTATTCGAGGCCCCACTGCGCATGCTGAAAATCAAGCCTTCAGCTAGGAAAGCTTGTTAGATATTTGGGGAAGGCTGGACCCACCCTTAGCCCTCAGCACTGTTTCAAAAACAAGAAACTTTCCCCCCAGTCTTCTCAGTCAGCACCTCAAACACCCAGGGCTGAGGTGTTTCTCAGATGAGCCTGTGTTTTTTAGCCTATAATTTGGGGCCAGAAAGGGGGAAAAGTAGGCCAAATAAGTTAAAAGCGTTTTATAAATTGTAAAACTCCATGCGAATGTGAGGTGTGATGTTTAGGTGTGCGCTTCTGTGGTTTAGGTTCATCCCCATGCCATGCCGAGCCTCTGTTTCCCCTTCGCCTACCAGATACAATGCAGCTTAAACACTACTTCGTGTTCCAAAACAGCCCTGGGAGACAAAGTGCCTAGGTCTCTGACCAGCCTCTCCCACCGGCTTCCTTTGTGTCACCTGACACCACCGTGCCTCAGTTTCCTCATCTGCAAAATGAGTAGCGTTGTTTTACAGAT
>NW_005289990.1:0-540 GCF_000412655.1 Myotis brandtii
AAAAACAAGGGAAGACTGAGAAACTGTCACAGACCAGGGGAAGCTAGGGAGACATGAAAACTAAATGAAATGTGGTTCCAGGAATTGGATCTCGGAACACAAAGAGGACATTATGAGAAAACTAACAAAATCCTAATAAAATCTGGAATCTAGTTCATAGCAATACACTAGTACCAATTTGATAGTCCTGACAAATGAACCATGGTAGTTTGAGATGTTTACAATATGGGAAACTGAATAAAGGATATATAGCAGCAACTCTCTGTACTATCACTGCAACTTTTCTATAAATCTAAAATTATTCCTACATACAAGTTTAAAGACTCATACAGAAATGTAATTTTCATTATATTTCTATTATTAACTTCAGTCTTTGAAACCCACTTCTGTAAATGATGAAAACCTTTTTAGTTTTATCATTTTTTGAGGTAATCAAGATATCTCCACAATAAAATTTACTCACTTTTGGTTTTTTAAAATAAAAGACTTCACATAATTCCCAAATCCCCAATTCCAAAGTCCTCACCATGGCCTAGGATG
>NW_005289991.1:0-540 GCF_000412655.1 Myotis brandtii
TCCCTGAGCTAGTCAGGTTAGCATGTGGCCCCCTTTTGGCCACACTGGCATCTTCCTCTGACAACAGTAGCAGCTGCACCAACCATCTGAATAGCTCAGAATATGGAAGCCTGAAGGGAGAATAGTGCCCTGAGTCTGAGCCATTTGCATTGGACCTCAGGTGTGTACCCTTAAATCTGCTCGCCTGTCTGTTAGGACTATAGGTCAATATAATCCTTAACGGCCATTTATAAGCTTCCCACCACAGGAGAACAAAGACAAGGAAGACTTGTCCAAGCTTCTCAACACAGGACAAAGACCAGGAAAACTTACTGGGCACCAGGAATCAGACCACATAAGGAATTAAAACTGTCCTAAAAACACCTGATTGAGCATTCGCTTTCCATTCACATTCTAAGCCCCAAGACCCACTTACAAGAGCTTCCCACCAGTGACTACATATAAAGATGAAACTCCAGCTCCTGGGTGCTGCCATCATCAACCCAATATCTCCTTGGCTCAGCCCTTCCCTTTGTATATCCCTTCCCTTAAATAAATACA
>NW_005289992.1:0-540 GCF_000412655.1 Myotis brandtii
GCCAACACTCAACCACTGAGCCACACCGGCCGGGCTTGGCAAAAGTATTTTTGGAACATTTACTGTGTGCCAGGCAGGGGCTAAACCTGAGGATTAATTGGGAGTCATATATTGGATATGTGGGGTTGGGGACCATAGTCACCCGTGTTTGACCTCAAAGCCTTCCTCTCTGCCCTCCTAGTCAGCTGTCGGCTTGACCTAGGAGCTAAAGTTGCCCTTGAAAATCCCACCGCCTTATGGCCATCACGCTCCTGGGCACACGGACAGGGGCCAGGGAAAGGGACGTTGAGGTCACACGATGCTCCTCTGAGGGTCTCTTTACAGAGCGCAGCCAGTTCCTGGGGCAGAAGTGAGAGGAGGGAATGTCTGAGAGCTTCTGACGGTCAAGACCATGTGGGAAGCAGCCTTGCAGATAAGTATTCAAGCTGACCAGCCCGTAGCCGACCAGCCTGCCCTGTGCTGGTCTGTGCAGGGAAGTGTGGTATCCCGGGACCCCCAGGTGGGAGGGGAGATTGGTGATGCAGCTCATTCACTTTCCTC
>NW_005289993.1:0-540 GCF_000412655.1 Myotis brandtii
GTGAAGGATTCAGGTTGAAATGGAGTCACCAGCAAAGATGGCCTGGGCAGAGCAGGGAGCTTGCCTAGAAACACGCTCTCGCCTATGGCAGTGCTCACAATTTCTTTGCTTGTATATCTGCTGCATGTGTGCCAATAGACCCTGTCCCTGGGCATAAATGGAAGGAATGGGGATGGTATAAAAGGCCATTCTGACCACTGATTGTATTAGTCTGAAATATTGAAATTAGGTAAGACATGCTTTGCATTGTAAACACAAAGGCTCTTGCCACTTGAATAATGTCTTTTATTGTAAATAGTTACTGGCATGCACTTTGTGCCAGGGTCTGATCATTTTAAAATAAGCTGCCCACTTAAATTCTATATTCATAGAACTCAGCAATTAAACTCCAGTTCGTAGTTGCTCTACCAACGCAGAGCACCCCCACGTATCCTAAGATCCTGCTTAAAGCAACAAGACCTCTCTGTCTTTACTACAATACAACACAGGGAAATTATGGAACGCATTTTCTGATGAAGCAACAATAAGAAACAGAAAACA
>NW_005289994.1:0-540 GCF_000412655.1 Myotis brandtii
GTTAACTTTATACCTTTAAACACCTCCAGACTGAGACCATGTCATTTCCAGTTACTGTTGCAATTACAGAAAATGTATCTTCAATCTGACTTTAGGTTGCCCACGCCTCTGATGGATGCTTTACTGTGGCTCCAATGCACCTGCTGAAGCTAAACTCTACCTCTGGATAATCCAGTGGCACTGCTAGTCATATCTGGGGGGATTGTGAGGTCAGAAAAATATCCCAGCATCCTGGCCAAGTGAAACGTCCCCAAATCCACAGTCTTCCTGACAAAGCCATGCTGAGGCTGGCCTCCCGGAAATGTCAGTGTTGGCCACGATGAGAACAAGCTCCGATGGCCCCACCGAGGGACCCTCCACCTGCACGCTGCCCTGTGATCCCTCCCGCCGACATTCCCCTCCGGAGCCCTTCCATGCAGGAAACAATCCCCGTGCTAATTGGGATTGATCTACAGGGCTCTCAGACGACTGTCTCCTCCCCCGCCCACCCCCCAACACCAGGGAGCTCTGGATGACCTTGTGGAGACCACCGCTCGCTCG
>NW_005289995.1:0-540 GCF_000412655.1 Myotis brandtii
ATTGGCTGCCTCCTGCTTGCCCCCACAGTGGGGATCAAGTCTGTAACAGGGGCATGTGCCCTGACCAGAATCGCCTTCATAGGACCACTGAGCCACTCCAGCTGGGCTCCATTATACCGTATGTTTTAATTAAAAAAGAAACACATGCCTATGGTAAAAAACTAATTAGGAAACTAATCTGCATTTTATCAGTGAGAAAACGAAGCTCAGAAAATGTAAGGGCTTGGCCTGAACCACCGTGGGATACGTTTAAGCCAACTGCAAATAAGTAAATAAACGAATCCATAAATAAAATTAATAGGTAATTATCCAAATCCGGAGCCAATTACAGAAAAAGACGTCAACACGTGACTAAACAAAGCAGTGCTTCTGCACCCACGGCCTCCTTTATGTCCAAGTACAAACAAGAACTTTTCCTTTTAACCAGACTTGCGTCCCTTCGGCTCAGACACTCCAAGCCTGGAGCCCCTTGTGTTCGCTACACTGGCGCCCTTCCTCCCTCCTCTCCACCGTCCTCCCCTCTCTTCCCCGGGGTCTGCA
>NW_005289996.1:0-540 GCF_000412655.1 Myotis brandtii
CACACACACACACACACACTGGAACATAAGCAGGGACTGTGTTTTGCCCACTGTTGGATGCAGGCACACAGTAGGCAATCAATAAATATTTGCTAAAATGTACTGGGAGTGGCAGACACTAACCAAACCATAACCCAAGAGGGATGCTCTGGAGGGATGGAGGAGGATTCTCTGGCAGCATTTAATGAACAAATGACTGGTGGAGGGTAACATGGGCAGTAAATAGACTAAGATATAAATTGACCATGTAACTCCAAAATCCTCAGATGCTTATGGAGAGAAAATAAATGAGGAAATGGTGATTGCAACAGTGTTAAAATGTTCCTGCCAGTGTAAGCATTCCAGGCAGAATTGCCCTCACGTTCTGCAGTTCATGAACCTGTCCTTTCTAGAACAATCCCTGTGAGTCACTGGACCATCTATAGCTGGAAATGGAGAAGCACCCTCTGCTCCACAGCCTGATTGTGGCGGTCACGTGTTAGGCTGCCGGCAAGAAAATGCTGAGACACAGATGGTGTGTAAGACAGTTATTAGGAAATG
>NW_005289997.1:0-540 GCF_000412655.1 Myotis brandtii
AAAAAGATCCACATGAAAACCTTTAAAAGTTTTTAAACAGAAAGATTTAATAGGCCACATTTAGTGATTACAATCCAGTAAAATTAGAAGTAAACAGAATTTTTAAAAAATCTTAAATTTTAGATTAAAGAGGGAAATTACAAACCATCTGAAAAGCAATGAACAGGACGATACTTTATACCAAATGAAAATAAAGAGGCATAATAACTAGATGTTTTTAAAATGAAATATTACAGGCCATTTTTGGAGGAAGAAAATTATAACAGTTTCTAATCACCTAAACTTTTTCTAACAAAGTGACAAATAATTATACATATTTGAATATTTTAAAGTTTATTTTTATTAAGTTAAAGTATACTTAATTTTATTTGAATAAGAAACCACAAAAGAACACATCTCATGGTTTAGTATAGTGGTTTTCAAAAGTTTTGGCCTCAGGATGCTTTGCACTCTTAAAAATTGTTGAAGTCTCCTGAACAGACACTTCTCCCAAGAAGACATAGAAATGGCCAACAGATATATGAAAAGATGTTCAATTTC
>NW_005289998.1:0-540 GCF_000412655.1 Myotis brandtii
CTGTCAAGGTGACATTCAATGTCTCTATGTGTTGTGATTTTCTAAAACCTTGTCTTTCATTACTGCTAAATCAGCTCCATGAGAACAGGGACTAGGTCTGGATTATTACTCACATGTAGCTGAGGCTAGCACTCAGTAAGTGCCCAATAAAAACTTGCTGAATGACTGCATGAAAGTGCCACCTTCCCTGCATTCTGAATTATCCTCCTGTACCAAGCCATGCCCTGCTCCTTGCTTTTAGGCAGGTAAAACTAGAGGAATTGTTCAGAATAGTTTGTCTTTCCTTTCGGTAAGATTTTATAGATTTATTTATTAAAGTTCTGAGCCTGCCTTGTTAAATTTCTTCTGAAATACTGTATTCACTCTATCTGCCATTGCAAATGGAATATCTCCCACATTTCCATTTTTAGGTGCTTATGCTAGCATGGCACAAAGTATTGATCTTTGTGTATTTATCTTCTATTGAGCCATCTTTTCAAATTATTTTATTAATTCTAGCAATTTTTCTTTTTTTGTTAATCCTCACACAAGAATATTTTT
>NW_005289999.1:0-540 GCF_000412655.1 Myotis brandtii
TTTTAGCCTGGTTTCTACTTGCTCCTCACCTAAAAGTGATTTGCGTCTTCCTTTAGGCCCACTTTTGAGGTCCAGATACCCAGAACAAAAATGTTAAACCCCCACAGAGTAGTCCTTTGGCTAACAAAGCCTTTTCTATGGTGGAACTGATATTTCTGTCTGCCTCAGGCATGTCATGACCCTATTCAAATTCATATCAAAGAAAAAGGATTCCCAATTTATGTGAAGATATCATAATATTTACTTCTATGGGGAAAAATAAACAGTAACACAAACAAAGTAATTATCAGAGAAAGTTGAAAAGGATAATACCATTATAAATAGCACAGCTAGAAATATACTTCATGTCAATTTTATTAATCGGGATCAATTTTCAACTGGTCAAATATTGGCAATTCCATCTGATTCAAAATAATTTGAAGTGAATATAGAAAACTTAATGGCATCAGATGGATTCTTTTCTTTTACTGAAAATTTCTTTGTTCTATTTCCCAATTTCTAGACTACACAATATGGCTGCTGACAACATTCATTTTTTTT
>NW_005290000.1:0-540 GCF_000412655.1 Myotis brandtii
ACCTTCTTCCTAAACTCTTCAATTCTTTTTAAATTAAACCTTTTCCGAGATAACTGTCGATTCACATGCAGTTGTAAGAAATGATAAAGAGCTCTCCCGTGCCCTTTAAGCAACCGTACCATCTTGCAAAACTATAGTACACTATCTCAACCAGCATATTGATATTGATACAGTCAGATACAAAACAGCTACATCACCACAACATCCCTCATGTCGGCCTTGTATAGCCACCCCCACCCTCTCCCTCCCTGACCTCCCTTTCCCTGCCCTTCCCACTCCTTAACCCCTGGCAGCCACTAATCTGTTTCCCATTTCTATAAGTTTGTCCTTTCAAAATGTTATATAAAAGGAAGCATACAGAGGTATCCTTTTGGATTTGTTTTTTCCCCCCCTACTCAGCATTATTCTTGGGGATTCACCCAATTTATCTCATGTGCTAACAACTTGATTCTTTTTGTCGCTGAGTAGTATTCCATGGTCTGCACCAAAGTTCAACCACCTGCTTGCTCTAGGACACCTGATCGTCCCTAGTGTTTGGTG
>NW_005290001.1:0-540 GCF_000412655.1 Myotis brandtii
TGATTCTCTCTCAACATTGATATTTCTATCTCTGTCTCCCTCTCTGAAATTAATAAAATATTTTTTTAAAGAGATAAAATATATTTTATATAATTCGTATCAAAACTTGATTTAAAACAAACAAAATTTAGATTACTAATTCCAGGGTTTTTTTTCAATGACGCTCTGACATTGTAGCTAAACTTCCTTAACTGTCGTGCTCTCGGATCATTTGTGGCACTGCTTCCTTCCCTCTTTCTTCAGAGTCCCCTTTAATTTCACCCGCCTCTAGCTGCCAAACAGAAGCATCACCTTGCCATTCTGAGCTACAAAAACATGTGTGCCTCCCCAAGGCTCTTCTTGAATATTTCCATGATGTAATAATATTTATAAACATAGTATTTATTTGTAATAAATTGCACAGTTTTCTATGATCTGTTTTTCTTCCACTGATTCTGATTTGATGCTGTGTCTATAATAATGTACAAACTGGGATAACCTTTGAAAATCATAATATTGTGTAGGAATACATTACTTTATATTGCCATATATTTCTGGCAA
>NW_005290002.1:0-540 GCF_000412655.1 Myotis brandtii
TTTATGTTAGTTTAGTGGATGTGCCGAGACGTGTAGGCCACTGTGCATTTCCCACACCTGCCGTGTCCTGCGCGCTCACGGGCCCCTTCTCCATCGGTGTCCGAGTCTGGGGTTGTGTCAGGTCCCTGTGAGGAATCGCACTGTTTGTGGGTTACTTGCCCTTTCTCCAGGTTACTCCACCTGCAGGCGATGCTGACGCTGTTTTCTGGACTCTCCGCTCTTATGCCCTTGCACAGTCCCCCATCATTTCCTTAAACAAAGGACCAGTTTCCCAATGGTCACCCGTTGTTGTGCTGTTCTCTTTCTTCTCAGTGAGCTGGGAACGGCTTACGTGTCTGCAACAACTGGCGCCGTGGCGACCGCTCTAGGACTCAACGCACTGACCAAGGTGCGCGGATCTTTATTCCATGGGCAAGCTTCGTAACTGCTTCTCACCGCCTGGCTCCTAGTCACTCCACTGTTTCTCAAAATAGTTCAAGTCCTAAGACTTTCTTATTATGGTCATTCTCTTGGACTGCTTATTTTTGTGTGTGTGTGTGT
>NW_005290003.1:0-540 GCF_000412655.1 Myotis brandtii
AAGGGCCAGAAGGTTGAGAACCACTGGTCTAGATAAAAACACACGAATAAATACTGTTGCTCCATTTTACGTAGGAGAAAATAGAAAGAAATTAGTAACTCGCCCAAGGCCATGTGGCCATTAAGAAGGATCTTAAGATCAGAACCCAAGTTTATAAGCTTTCAATGTCCCGGGCTATGCTCTAATTGGCTTCTATATTTTTTGATTCATTATTAATATTCTAAACTTGGTATTAGCATAACTTTTGCTGGAAGTAGGCATCCAGATATCACTAGATCTTATAATTTTTAGCTTCATTCTAGCCAATCATGAAAATCTGAGCAGCAACGTATTAGAGTTGTAAAGAGTGATTGCCGTGGGTCCCTGTGACTGTGGTCTGTGTGTTTGGCACAGTGCCAGGGTGTGGCTTACGTAACTGCAAAGAGGTATGTCATCCTTGTGAGGTAAGCATCAAGAGATCTGTTTGCAGATGGGAAAAATTGCCTGAGGTTACATAACATAGCTGGTAAGTACCCACTTGGGATGTGATCTCACATCCCT
>NW_005290004.1:0-540 GCF_000412655.1 Myotis brandtii
TCCCTAAGTGCCCGTTTAGGACTCTCAGCTGCACAGATCTCTGACAAGGTCACTGCTCACTCAGAACGCGGAGACACCAGCTGTAACCCCCACAGGGGATGTTCCCAAGTCATCACTCAGGGCGCAGATTGAGCAATTAATTTCTGCAACTTCTATTTTGTGAATTGTAACATGGAGATCACAATGCCTAGGTCATACATTTGCTGAGGTAATTAAATGATATAATTACAAACTGCCTGAGGCATAGTGATTCCTCAGTAAACATTTAGCTGTTATTCCTAGAACTACCACCAGGCTGGCCTTTCATTTTTGTGGGCACTGCTCCCACCTGGTGGCACAACTACTAAAAAGCAGGTTGAACTTGGGATGAGTAGGTATAGCCTTAATACCGAAAATGTAAAAGAATTGGCATGATGATCGGGACTACGAAATGCATTAAGAGTAAAAGCTAGAGGATCACCGGTGAGAACCAATCTCATAAATTGTTGATTTATAAGAGAACGTTTTTGTGCATATATATGACAACTTAGGTTGGGTGCT
>NW_005290005.1:0-541 GCF_000412655.1 Myotis brandtii
TTTTTTTAGGATGAATTCCAGTTTATACACATTATATGCCCTCAATCCTCAAACTGCCGTGGATGCCTTCAATCCCATTTCCAACGCACATGTCACTCAGTTCAAATGGTCTATGAAATTGATATCAAGAAAAAGAAAGAAAAGCTACTAGAGTTTGGCATATAGTAGGCACTGAAAAAATTATTGACTGAGGATACAAAACAAAAGTTTTTGTCAAACATTGGATTAAAAATAACAGAATATTAAAATGTTCAGGTGGCCCTGCATTTTACAGTTGAGGAGATGTGCCCTTCCTGTTAAACTTGCAGGGTCTGTACCCATCAGGGCTTTAGAGCAAGTGCCTAGAGTCAGACTCCATGAGCTGGAACCATACTGTGTAGCTTTGGGCAGTTTAACCAATCTGTGCTTCAGTTTCCTCACATATAAAATAGTGATAATAATAGTACTTATATCACATGGTTCTTGTACAGATTAAATAAGGTAGTATATTCATAAAAGACATTTATTAGGTACTTGGTACTAACTATGTTCTCAATAAACA
>NW_005290006.1:0-541 GCF_000412655.1 Myotis brandtii
AAAAAAAAAAAAAAAAAGAAGAAGAAGAAGAAAAACCAATTACCAACACTATCAGAACATTAGAGCCCTGATCAATGAAAGTTCATTAGTTTCAGAATCACTGAAAATTGACCTTGGGCTGGCTGAGGCAAGTTTGTTCTGAGCAAAACACATAATGACAGGGGAGTGTGAATAAAGCTTAAGTTGAAATGACTTGAGCCTCAGTTTCACAAGGGATGGACCGGGTGACAGAAGGAGGAGTGCACCCGGGAGCACTCCCGGCTGCAGTTTTCCAAGCTGCTTCTTTCCAAGCTGACTTCCTCCACATTCCTTGATTCCTGAGGCGATCACAGCACCCTGCCAATTCCAAGGCCTCCACAAACCCAACCGCAGGCTCCCAGCCCTGCCCCCAGTGCCTCAGGGTACATCACTACACAGCCTTTTCCTCAGCCACTGCTTCTTAAACCTGTGTCCAACCAGAGTCACCTCAAGGGCATATTACCACACAGATCGCTGGCAGGGTTTCTGATCCAGCAGCAGGCCACCTGGGGCGGGCTCTAAG
>NW_005290007.1:0-541 GCF_000412655.1 Myotis brandtii
CTATAATTTCCAGAGATGGCCTACTGTTTCCAAAGCACAGTTATGAAACCTCATTATGAATCAGTAGGCCTTGAACATGTCCTGAAAGATATCTATAGAACCATGTAAAGCTCTATCTCCACTGTGAACAGCAGAGGTTGGGTGGGTTATCTGCATTAGGGATGGAAAATGCCTCCTTTCAAATGAATGCGGATGGTCCTTCTTGTGAGAATTGTATTTATAGTGTGTATGTGTATGTACGCATGAACAAGTGTATACAGTGAGTTTGATCGAAATAGTTTCATCCATGAAGACTAGAGAAAGATGAGAAATAGGGAGATTTATCTTCTCCTGACACTGACAGAGATCACACAGGGCACCATCCCAGAGCATCCCTACCCTAAGCCTGGACTATTCTGGCGAACAGACTTCAGCACCTCTTCTCCTGGCCACCCTTGACCCCAGGTCTGTATATGGATTTCTGAAAATGTGATTTCTGGGAAATGTGATACCTTAGGGCAGTGATTTTCAACCTTTTTTTCATCTCATGGCACATAAACTA
>NW_005290008.1:0-541 GCF_000412655.1 Myotis brandtii
TCCCTTCCCTTCCCTTCTCTTCTCTTCTCTTCTCTTTAGTTCCTCTTTCTACATAGGCAACATGGTAAAGAAGGCCAAGGCTTTTCCACATTTGCAAAGAAGATTGGCCATATTGCCTTCTCTACCTAATGCAGCGTACTGGAGCTCTATGCTTTGCATGTTGGTGGCCCAGCCATGACTGACAGCAGTAAGGAATTCACTTTCCTTGGCTGCTGTCCTGTTTCTTTCTC
Organism: Myotis brandtii; assembly: GCF_000412655.1. NCBI lineage: Eukaryota > Metazoa > Chordata > Mammalia > Chiroptera > Vespertilionidae > Myotis > Myotis brandtii. The sequence goes on from NW_005290008.1 coordinate 231, forward strand.
TAATAGAATCATTGAGGGGAAAACAACTGTAGTCCAGAGTCAGATTCGGGAATGCCTGCTCTCCTCACCTGTATGATATCCTAAGGACACTAAAACCCTATAATTATGCTTAACAGCATTAAGGTTTGAATTACTTACTGAAGATTCTTCCTGAACTTTGGGGGCAGAGAGGGTGCCAAAATGGAACAAACAGTAAGGAAGAGATTAAGCACCCAAAAGGGTGAGGTAGCAGTGAAGGATACACCCAAACAGAGACTTCAGGTAAAGACTTCATCCACTCCAAAACTCATTGCCATCCACTTTATGTGAGC
>NW_005290009.1:0-541 GCF_000412655.1 Myotis brandtii
CTGGGCAGGCGCTCCTGAAGCGGACAGCACAGCAGGCGCCGTCCCGGTACCGGGGTTTCTCCCCTGCGCCATCGCCTGGGGCTCCCACTGCGGGCGGGTGGCAAGTAGGTTGCATCGCTCGGGGCGGCTCCGGGCACTGGTGCAGGTACCCGAGTCACTGTGGAGAGGACTGAGGGTCGGCCCGATTAGTGGGAGCGCCACCACTGATTAGTGTGCCCCGGTGGGCCGGGGGCGGAGGACAGCTCCCGCCGGGTCCTTGCTGCTGACGCGCTCGGTGTCCCTCTGCTGCGCCGCCAGCCCCTCGCAGCCCCCTCGCATGTCTTGCATGGGAAGCCTGGCCGGGGTTTGCCGGTGAGCTCTGTATCGCTGCTGTGCCCGGCTCACCCTGTAAGTCCACCTCACCTGCCATGTGTGAGATGGTCGGCTTCCTTGCCCACTTCTGGTGTCTTCTAAAGTGTAAACGTCTGAAACGAGGCCGAGGTCTAGCTCTTGGACCAGAGGACAGCAGTTAGGTTTGGAGTGTGCGTATCCTAAAACTGTT
>NW_005290010.1:0-541 GCF_000412655.1 Myotis brandtii
AGGAAGTTATTAGATGCTAGATAAAAGGGAACTCAAAAACGCACTGTTGTACATAAAGATTATTTTTTTTAAAGACTTAATAGGTTTTCAGGGAAGTTACTGTAATGAACAATCAAGTGCTTTGCCAGGAGGGCTGTTCAGGCATCCCCTGGAATAGTAATGTTATGCTAATGAAATAGTACAGCCATGTTTCTGTAGACAGTAAACTGCATGGGGGTTTGGTAGTTTGGGTTCTCTCAGTACTCACTCTTTATGACACTAATATTAAATGAGCTGTCAAAGTAAGAATTGCACTGGACAAAGTTAAACAAGCAAAAGAGACTTTATTTAAGACTATTGCAATAGGGAGAGAGATTGAACCCAAACTCTGCTGCAACAAAGGGCCGGAGAGATTTTGAGAGCTGGAGTGAGGGAAATCATGAGCCGAGTGTCTGCTAACCAATCTTACCCAGAGGAAAAGTGAACTCTCTCATATCTCCATAGCAGGAGGTAGTTTCAAAGGAGGCAGAGAAAGAATTTGCACTCCCCGGTTTTCTAAAGT
>NW_005290011.1:0-541 GCF_000412655.1 Myotis brandtii
TTCCAAGTGAAAAAAAGTATTCTTATGAAATTTCAACCAAGTGCAGAAAGACTATCTTCCAAAATATTTCTGGTCATTGGGTAATATAAATTGAATCTAGAGAGCCAAAACACTTGCCCAAGTGCCAAAGCAACAAAAGAAGCCTGCAAAAGCCATGAGTCATAACAAAGCCTTGGAAAATGTAAATAGTTGTAACTATTTAACAGTCCTGGTTCTTTAAAAACTTTAAATTTGAAAGGGTAAAAGTGTAGTCCCCAGCCATAATTAATACAACTGCAAATGTGGACCTAAATAATGTCTAAGGAGTCTTGCCTCTAGCTGGGCCCTGGGTCCATTACACCCGGTCTTGGGTTTCTTAGATGCCCTGGAATTCATTGGTCAGCCCCGCCTTCCTCAGAAAAACCCTTACGATTTTCAGGACAGGCTGTCTGTCCATTCATCAAACACTTAGCACCCACTATAGGCCAAATACCTTTTTGACAGCACCGGAAAAGCAGACCCAGCATTTGCAAGGCAAATTCATTGCCATCATTCTGCCTGA
>NW_005290012.1:0-541 GCF_000412655.1 Myotis brandtii
TTTCTTTTCTTTTCCCTGTTCTATGCATGTTTAGGATTTAACCGTCCACATACACATTTAGAAAACACAATCTGTCTAAATTGCCAAAGTACAAGCTATCTTCTGGTTTGATGCTTCTGGGCCTGGGTAATGAAAGAAGATGTAGTAAGCTCTTCTAGTTTTCAAACCAGACTTCCCCAAGAAACTTTTCTAAAGGCCAAGTGGCTGGCTGCTCTCAGCCTTCTGAGAGATCAGGGTGGCCAGTGAGACAATGACTGCCCACTGAGGTTCTCTTGGAGGCTATGGGGAACAGGACTTTCAGATATATGTTAAGGAAATAAGACTACCGGACCCCAATTCCAAAACTCGGTGCCAAGGTGCTCTGGGGTGCTGCAGTGAACTCACAGGGGTGCCACAGATCTGTTTAGATTTCTAGGCAGATAAGGTGATTCTCAGCATCTATCAGACACTGCAAAATGATGACTTGCAATATAGTTCCAACATGTACAGTTCCTTTAGGTTGTATTTAATAACTAAGTACTTATTAAATCGATTTGGTAGG
>NW_005290013.1:0-541 GCF_000412655.1 Myotis brandtii
TTTTTTGACAGCCTCCTCTTCACCTCCTCTGAGTCACAGGAAGTTCTCTGAAGTGGCCATGGATACCAGAGGCCAGGCCCACTTCAACTGCCGCTTGAGCATCTTTTGGCAGCTGATTGGCTGAGGGCTGTTGAAGGCTTGGGAGCATGCTCTGCTGTAACTGTGTTAGAACATGTGTGTTGCAGGGGCCGCCTGGGATGCAGTTGTCGGCCGGGGTGTGTGTGTGTGCTCAATGCATGCATTCTTGGTGCATCTGGAATGTGAGATTTTTGACAAGCATGCTCAGTGAAATGTGTGTCGAACACTTTCTCTTGATTCCAAATCAAACCTCAGATGGTAGTCCCTGTGAATATTTAGCTAATTCCTGTACTTGCTACTTTCCATCTGTGGAATGAACTCAAGGCATCGTCATACAACTTCTCATGTCAAGGAATATGCAAATCAGTGGCCAGATCCACTGCCAGAAATGAAACCTATTTCTTTTTCTTCAAAAGTGACTCTGTTCTGGATTACCCTAGAACTCTGAAAATAGCATTACTGT
>NW_005290014.1:0-541 GCF_000412655.1 Myotis brandtii
TCTCTGAAATCAATAAAAATATAATTTTTAAAAAGAAAAAGGTGAAATGTAAAATGCATAGCCGAAAAGGACTGCCTGCGTGCAATTAGAAATGCAGTTCTTCATCTGCTCCAGAACTATGATTTAGGTATTTTCATAAATCTCTCCACAAACGGGGGCTGTCAAGCTATTGTGCACAGGATGTGCTGCCACTTTTCCCTCCTAAGCTCATTAGATAGAACGTCTTCTCCCATTTGGAAGATGTTCTATCTTCTTTTCTGATCCATCCCTCATTTCACCATGGGTTTCAAGTAATTGAAACTCCTGTGCTAGAGGTTCAGTCATCCACCATGAAGTCCAAGGACAACTACTAGTAGTCACCAAATCCTCCACAGATCACTTTGCAAAATGACAAACAGATCATGTACCTGTCAGTCAAACACGAGGCTCTGATCACCTCCCCGTAATATTTGCCTTTTGGTTTATATGTCACGCTTTATCTGAGGACTAGAAGACATTTGGACAAATAGCACAGTTCCATTCTTAATTATGCAGATGTTTG
>NW_005290015.1:0-541 GCF_000412655.1 Myotis brandtii
GTTGACTAATGAGTTTGCCGACCACTGCCCTAGCCCACTAGAGGCTGGGTTGTTTGAGATCATTGGCTACATCTATCTCTCTATCTCCATCTTTATTGCTATCTCTTCCATCATATACACACACATAAACATGTGTACACATTCATATATACACATATACACATAAATATATATACATGTCCCAGGTTTTGAGTATATATGAATGAGAGAACAGGTTCTTTAGTATTCTTCAGTGAAAAGAACTAATAGGATGTGACTATATAGAGAAACATACTTATTATAAAGAATTGACTCATGTGATAGGAAACTGGCTAGTACAAAACCTGCAGTGTGGGTTGGCAGGTTGCAGACCCAGGAGAATTGACTTTTCAGTTCCAGGCCAAAGGCCAGCAGGCTGGAGGCCTCAGAGAGGTGACCGTGCAGATGAAGGCCAAAAGCCATCTGCTAGAGAATTCCCTCTTGCTCAGGGAGTGTGTCTTTTTCTCCGAGCAAAGGAGAGCCCATGACTCAAAGAGCAAAGTTAAGTTTAGCAAAATTTTTC
>NW_005290016.1:0-541 GCF_000412655.1 Myotis brandtii
GAGAGGTCTGAAGGTAAGCCCTCAGGTCTGAGGGCTGCATTCCAGGTTACCTGTACCTGGATTGACAGGTGATGTTGCTTCACTTTAATAACCATTCCTCACAAAGCAGACGCTTTAAAAGACACACATACATGCACATGTCACACACACACACATACAACCCCACAGCCTGAAGATAGCATTGCTAACATGAACCCAAGGGGGTGGCCAGACGAGATCGCTGACCCTAGCCAGTTCCCAAAAGCTGCTCACAGGCCACATCGGAGGACAAATTAGGCTAAACCATCATGATGTCCTAATCAGGTTAGTGCATACTCTCACAGCAAGAAAAAGACCTTATGGAATCTGTCCTTCCAGGTAAACGAGGAATTTTTAACAATCAGTGAGAAAAACAACAACAACAAACAGGCAATGTGCTCTGAAAACCAATATTTGAACTGTTTTTAATGTTATGTGACTTTTGGCTAAAAGCTGTTATATTTGTCGTCTATACCAATTCTCATATTTCATCTAATCCAGTGGTTCTCAACCTTCCTAATGC
>NW_005290017.1:0-541 GCF_000412655.1 Myotis brandtii
CCCTACACCCCTCCAAGCAGCACCCTATTTATCGGATCTCCTTTTGAGCAAAATTTCTTGCAGGAGCCGTCTGGAGCTGCTGAGTCCACTCCTTCTTCTCCCATTCAGCCCTCAGCCTACCCAGCCAGCCCTGTGTCCCCACCACTCCTGAGGACACTCTGGTCAGGGCACCGACGTGTGGGAACTGTGGCTCCTGGCTCCCTGGCCTCTGCCTTCTAGAAGGGGGTTGGGGAGCAGCGGCAAGCCTGTCCCTCACATCTGCCAAGACTTCCCTGCTGTTCCCACTGCCTGGGATGCTCTTGCCCAAGATCTTTGTGCAACTCAGTCCCTCACTTTCTCTAGATTTCTGTTCCAGTGTCCTTTCCATGACCACCTGATCTAAAAAAGTGTCCCTCTCTCCCACTGTGTCATTTTCCCTGCTTTGCTTCTCTCCACAGCTCTCATCACCACCTGTATTTGTTCACCTGGGAGAGCAAGGGCTTCATGTTTGTGTCGATGGCATATTCCCAGCATCTAGAACACATAGTGGGTGCTCAGTAAA
>NW_005290018.1:0-541 GCF_000412655.1 Myotis brandtii
AGAGAGGTTATCTGAACAAGTCCATTCCTTAAATCTGAACTAGTCATGGTTTACAACGAAGAGAGTAAAATTTTGTGACTATGCCAAGAGACAGACTAGGATACCAACTTGTTCAAATATAGATATTGGATGTAAGCGCCATGTACACCTTGATATTGGTGCTTTGAGTAGAACTGGTCTGGACTATTCTTAAGGGTAGTGGATTTAAAGTCTGGAATCCTACCTAATTTTAAAAGATTTCTACCTGTTCACCAATCCACTTCTTGCAGAAAAGTCTTTGTACTCAGGCCTTTCAGCAACTTCCTTTTTAATGTTGGAACATAGAGAGTGCACATGTCACTCTACTCAGTGCTTTTCATCCCAACAAATCATGATGTAACCTTCTCCAAAATAGTACATAGGGCCCATCAGTGGGTGAATGGATAAATATAGTGTAGTCTATACATACAGTAGAATATTACTCAACCTTACAAAGGAAAGAAATCCTGACACATGATACAACATGGGTGAACCTTGAGGACATTGTGCTAAGTGAAATAAG
>NW_005290019.1:0-541 GCF_000412655.1 Myotis brandtii
CGGCAACTCCTGATATCCTACCAGTAGAGGGTTGATTCTTGGGTAAGCATTGCCCAGCCTACCCAACCTCATTAAAAAGCAAAATTCCTTGCATTGGGGTGGGGGCAGTAGGCATGGGGGTTAGGAGTGGGAGCTCTGGACTGCCTGCTTCAGATTCCAGCTATGCCCACTGCAGTGGTACAGAGAGGGGGGAGGGGGTTGGGAGTGAGATCCCGGGGAGGAGGGACAAGGGGAACACCTAGTTGGATGGAGGTGGGGAAGGAGAGAGCCACCTTCAGCAAATGATTCATCTTTCTGAGTCTCAGATTCCTGGCCTATAAAGCAAAGTTAGTAATAACCAATTCGCAGGATTGTTGTGATCGTTAAATGAGATAATGTACAAAAAGCCCTTAGCATGGTACCCTGTGCACCCTGAATGCTCAAAATATGTTAGCTGCTAGGATGGTGACCATGATGCGGATGACCCCAAGGTCTTTGTGTGAGGGAGGAAATTGGGTCAGAAGGCAGAGGGAGACAGAGCAGGGGGAGCAGGGCATAGAAG
>NW_005290020.1:0-541 GCF_000412655.1 Myotis brandtii
ATTTTTAAATCGCCATTAGGTCAAGAAAATCTTAATGATAATATTCCAAGTTCTATGGAAAGTATGAAAAAGAGTATTTCGTACATGAACTTAAATATAATAATAATAATACATGGTCCTAATGCCTTTATTATTTTAGTAAGAAAAATGAAACGGAGAAATTTGCTTTCTATCTAGTAAATTAGAAAAAGAATAAGAAAACCTTATTTTGCAATTTAGGAAGAGAGAATTTACAAAAATAAAAAACTGAACCTAACCTAATGAGAAATAAAATTTAGTAGAACAATAAATAAATCTAAGTGCTAGTATTTCAAAGGAACCAATAAAATGTATAAGCTATTGCCGACTTGCTTAAGGAAATAAGGAAATAAAAATATTTTTAAAAATAGGGATGAGAAAAGAGACAAACTACAATGTAGGAGAGTTTTAAAAATATTATAGTAGGGAATGACATGCAACTCTATAGATACAACTTTGCAAATCTGGAAGAAATGAATCATTTTCAGTAAAATATAAATGACCAAAATTAATCCAAGAAGGA
>NW_005290021.1:0-541 GCF_000412655.1 Myotis brandtii
CAGAGAGGTAGATGAGGGCTTCTTTCCTGTCCGGGCTCCCAGTGCTCTCCTGCTCCGTGTGACTGACTGCCCCCTCCACTCCAGAAAACAGGGTGGTGAAGGCCACCTCCCCCCAGTCTTCTCCTCTCACTCCTCTTCTGGAGCCTGGGAAGTCATCATTGGTCTGATGTGTTCTTCACCTTCAGCAAGTATTTATTGAACATCTACTATGTGCCACTCTACGTGTTTAGTTAACAAAACAAACAAAAATTCTGCCCTCGTGGCTGGTATTCTAGCTGGGGCAGGCACTGATTATGAATAAACATAGTAAGTAAGTAAATAATATGGCATGTGAGGAAGTGGGTAATATAGAAAAAGATCATAGAGCAGGGTCAGAGGGATAGGAGTGTGGTAGTGGGGTGCAGTGAGGTTGCAGTATAATATAAGATGGCCAGGCTGGGCCTCAGTGAAAAGGTGACATTTAAACAAAACTCCACAGGAAGTGGAGGAGTGAGCCAAGTAGACATCCGAGGGAAGAGAATTTCAGGAAGAGGAAATGGCC
>NW_005290022.1:0-541 GCF_000412655.1 Myotis brandtii
GTCGCGACCCACAGGTTGAGAACCGCTGCTCTAATCCTCTGAGCTTCAGTTAGTCTGTCTGACAATTGAGAAGCTTGGGACAGACGACAGGTCAGCCCTCAAACTCCTTGGGACTTGGCCCATCTGCCAAGCCAGGGCCAGCCGCCTCCGTTCCAGCCTCAGTTTCCCATCAGTAATTCGATAACGATGGCCAGGGTGACCCTGTGAACTGTCCTCGCCCAGACAATGGGGCTCACTCATGAAAGGTGTGCCCATCAATAATGGATGCCCTGTGCCCACATAATTGGACCCTTGGCCTCGATCACTCTGCAGCCAAACCCTGGGAAGCTTGGGTTTCACAGCTCCAAGTCCTGGGTCGGGGCCTCTGGACGATGGCACCAGGGGCCAGGCGGTGACGTGGGATACCCATCTATGCCTGTCTCGCTCACGCCGCTGGGGACTTGCAGCGGCCTCGGGGGTCCTCCCGCAGCCTCACCTTGAGGCCAACCCCAAAGCCCAGAGCTGGCTGTGGACTCTGCCTCTGGGCTCCCAGCCTCCAGTC
>NW_005290023.1:0-541 GCF_000412655.1 Myotis brandtii
TGGCAGATCAGGTGTCTGAACACCACCCCTTTAACCTCATCCTATCAAACTTTGACTATCATAACTATCTTAAAGTGCTCTCTAGCAAATTTATATTTATTAGTAGCAAATATTGTCTATAAATTTCTTTTTTAAAAATGTTTGCGAGGTTAGCCTAAAAATCTCCACCCCCAGAAATGATCAACCTTCAGAAACAAATTCTACTTTTGCATATTATCAATTCACAAAGGGAATGGCAGAGTTGGGTAGCCATACATAAAATGAGAGAATAGGATTAAATTATCTCAAAAAAAAACCCCAAACTTTCAGTTCCAATAACCCATAGCTCTGTTTCTATAATAACAATTTCATGGGTTAAAACTAAACAGGGCACTGCAGCTGGAGCAAACCCACAGCATGGTTTATGGAAATCAACTAAGGATTGAGACAAACCTGACTGCAACTGCACCATTAAAACCCAAGTCTCCCAAATTTATCTGGCAACATTAAGGATAACCCCCAGCCAACAACATATTATTTAAAGAACTTTCAAAAAATCAAT
>NW_005290024.1:0-541 GCF_000412655.1 Myotis brandtii
ATTTGGAAGACAAGGTTTCTACATCCCTGGGGGCCTCTGCTGGGTATCTCTCCTTTAAGCTCAGAGGCCTGAGATGGAACAGAGATCAATCTCAGAGTCAAAAAAGAAGCAACAAGAAACTAAGCCTTGATGTTTCACATATATTTGCAGGTAGATTAATAAATGGTAAGGTAACTGCTCATGTAGGGGGAAAGTAATGAATCCCCAGGACTTAATGATACTGTGTTTGTCTAGCCTCGAGTCAGCTGTGGTTCCATTTGGGCATGTTATCTGTGCCTAATTAAGCCTTCTTTGTTAAAAGCTGGTATGAATTTTATTATACTCCATTAATGTGCATATGATTGTGGATTAAAGTGATTCCAATGAGATAAATCTGTCAAATACCTCAGGACTGTTTACCTCAGTAATACCCTCTCTTCTTTTGCAAACTCTTCAAGGAATCTTTGATTTCCTTGTTCCTCAGATGTAAATCAAGGGATTCAGTGTGGGAATCACCACACTGTAGAAGACCAATGCAAATCTGTTGAACCTGGAGGAAACA
>NW_005290025.1:0-541 GCF_000412655.1 Myotis brandtii
CGTGTCATAGGTTCGCCATCACTGGGCTAGGGCCATCCCCCTTGTTAAATTGAGTACTTACTACTCAGAGCCTAAGATAGAAGCATTATCATATTGATTCCTTACAGGTTCTGACTATTATTCCCATGCTACAGATAAAGAAACTGAGGCTCACAGAGGCTGACCAGTTAGTTTGTAGTTGGTCTGCTTAGTCACTGCTTTTACATTGCCTTCCATAGGCTTCAACAGTTCACGCTCTAATATTCCCCTTAAGCCCAAGAGAAAACCTTTCCCAAGTATTTAGATCCCAAGAATTGTGCAGAGAAGGGAGGGAAGGCACTGCAGTTGTGTTAATGAGCAGGGCACTCAATCCTGCGGGGACCCTCTGAGAAACTGCAGAGCACACCTGAGGATTGTTTCATCAAGCAGCAAGGAAGTGGGTGTATTTACCCACCAGCTTCTGCTTCTCGTTGGCTTGCCCTTCCTGTGGCTTTAACTCCCTGGCTTGCTCTGAGCATGGATCAAGCTACTCCAGGGAGGTCTAAGGCAGTGGTTCTCAACC
>NW_005290026.1:0-541 GCF_000412655.1 Myotis brandtii
TAATCGAACCAGTAACCTCTTGGTTCATGGCTCATTGCTCAACCACTGAGCCAAACCGGCTCAGCCAGAAGGAAAGGTTTTTTTAAACCCTGCTCATTTTACTTCGTTGTTTATATTCTAACAAAAAAATAGAAACATTCTTCCCTCTCATTTTTTGTCTGCTCCAACCTCTGAGTGTTTTTGCTTTGACTTTCTGCTGTTTGCTCTCGTTTTAGGGGTAAGGTGGGGAGATGGTGTTGGTTGCTAGTTTCTCTACCTTTATTTTCATCCTCAGCCTTCTTTCTTGCTTTTCTACCTAATTAAAAAATTTAATGCACTTGGATGCATCTTTAATCTCTTTTCTTTGAAATATGTTGCATCTCCCATTCCTTCCATAAAGAAGTCTCTCTCAATACCCTCTTTCCCTTAACATACAGTTCTTGACTCTGCTATACTTGTCTATTCATTTGTTTGCTTGTTCAGCAAGTAAGCATTTTTTAAGTACTCACATTGTGCCAACCATTATCTTGCAGTGGTCGGCAAACTCATTAGTCAACAGAGC
>NW_005290027.1:0-541 GCF_000412655.1 Myotis brandtii
GTATACATAAAGGCAATTAATATTGAGAGTCACTATTACACTTGTAACTTTTAGTTATTCCATAACATAGCTAAACAAAATTTATGGTTTTAATAGTGATTCTCCATAGTGCATACCTGTTTTGAATGCATGCTATGTATATCAATATTTAAAGTTTTTAATGAGTTTACTTCTTGCTTGTTAACTAATCTAATCTAGGTTGTATTGATTATGATACTACTTACAGAAGATAATTTGTATTTAAACTGCCTCTGAGATTCTTTTCACAGCACCCAGAAAAGCCAATCTTACAGAAGTAGGTTGATGGGAATGAAAGAAGATATTTTAAAGGAATTTCCACAAGCTCAGGATATTAACTTCTATCCAAAATGGAAAAGGTGATAATATATTTTCAATATTAATCTTTAATTTCATTCAGTGGCCATATCTAAAAACATAACCTATAAAATTACAATTAAATTTAAAAAAATATTTGGTTAGTGAAATGAATTCTGAATTTTATACATGTTTGGGTTATAGTTGACAAAATAACCTTAAACAT
>NW_005290028.1:0-541 GCF_000412655.1 Myotis brandtii
ATCATATTTTTACTGCAGGTAATCCTTCTGGCTGTATGTTCTGACAGAGTCCCTTCTGCAGAGAGGTTATATTCTGTTACATCTAGTTCTTCACTGAATGTTGTCAGTATTTGGTGCCTGTTTCTAGGCTGTAGGAATTGAGGGAGGTAAGAGTTCCCTTTGAGAGCTAGACTGTAAGAGCTGAGTGTGGAGAGACTGTACCTTCAAGTACCTGAACATGGCAGGAGGGTGGTGGACCTTGGAAGCACCGTGGAAGGGGCGTTATGGAGACAAGGTATTGTCAGTTTTCAGCCTGGCCCTGGGCAGGGAGAGGGAATCATGCTGTTTGACGTCATCGAGCCACCCTGTCAGGAGATGATCAGATGTGGAGTCTCTCAAACTGCTCTGGCTGAGTCCTGCTCACCACACAGACATTGAATTTGCAAAGAACTTGGGAAGAGCTCATTCAGACTTGAGCATTTTGTGGTTCCTGTGATGGGGATTTCTATGGTGGTTCAACTCCTGCTTATGACTTGGTTTCTTCTTTGGTTTCACTCCGAGA
>NW_005290029.1:0-541 GCF_000412655.1 Myotis brandtii
GGCCGCTAAGGAGGGCCGGGGGTTTCTGGGATGCACGGCCACGCGGTGGGAGAGATGTCCTGTTACCCTGAAACCAGCGGTCCGGGGTTCTGGTGTTTTACCGAGAGATCGATCCAGACACGCTGCCTTTGAAGAGACTGATCTGTCAGGCCAGGGAGAGGACAACTTGGTCATGGCACGTCCAACAACCCGAGCTGCTCTCCGATGGCCTTCGCAGGCACATTCCAGAAAGCTGCTTCTACGGACCATGCATCTCATTCTACCGTCAAACTCTTCCTCCAGAATCAATCTGTCAGGTCTGGGCCTCTCTGCCCTCAACCCTCTAACCTAAGCCACGGGGTTCAGGCAAGAACCCCCGTTTCCTTCATCGACCTCGCCCTGCTCCGCCGCCCTGAGGCCATGCCTCTCAGAAGCCTCTTCAAAAACCATCCCCCTCGCTACCTTCTCAGGCCTGTCCACTGTCTCAGGAGACGAGGAGCGTCCACACCTCACCTGCCCCTCGGGTCCTGCGGTTCTGACTGCTCCCGCCTGTCCAGGCTCA
>NW_005290030.1:0-541 GCF_000412655.1 Myotis brandtii
CTTTTTCACTTATTAGTTTGCTAAGTGATATTCATATCATTTCATGTCATGTGTTTTATTTATTTTGACTGTTCTGTATCATTTCATAGTGTACATCACAGGCATAATTTCTAGAAGACCATGGAATTGCCCTGAAAGAAGTATGGAAGGCATAGTTTTATCTGGCTCCATACCCCTTGTGCTTCTTTGAAGCTATGGTACCCTACTACAGCCACAGAAGTAGCCTTCATCTACAGTCAGTACACAAAGTTCCTAGAACCTGTTTCATTCTCTCTAATGGGTTCTGATCACCTGTTTCCAATGTGTGTGGGGAGAAGGGTTCCCCACACTAACAAGCAATGCTCTGACACCAGCTGGATGTCCTACAATGACTCAATTGAACACTGTTTACCTGTGGACAGCATCAGATCCCACAAGTCAAGGGTTCAGTCCAACAAGACTGCCCTCCCACCTCCAGATGCCAATCACAAGTCCAGGTTGTTACTGACTGACTAGCTATAGATCAGAGATTGTAACAACTCCTCCTTAGGTTCAATTAATT
>NW_005290031.1:0-541 GCF_000412655.1 Myotis brandtii
TTTCTTATCCCTGCAGCTCTAAAACCTACTAGCACCATGAATGAAAGGTGTATAAGCTGACATGGATGCTAGAGGACACTACATGAGATCCAGGTACAAGGAGCTACAAAGTGTCCACTTTACTCACGTGGCAATACTAACTGGAGGGATGAAAACAGTCAAAATAGCTCATCAGAACATTCTATTCCACAACATGACAAAATGAGTAGCCAAGGTGGCAGGTGCTTAATAAGGGTTGGTGTCTTTTCCCAGCTTCCTGGTCTTCACCTGAGCCATACATGTTAATTTACCAAGTTAGACAGGTTTTCTAGCCACCTGAGATCTCTTGGGCATCTGATCAGAGCAGGCTGATGAAAAAGGAGTCCAGAACCTAACCACGCTATCCACTGGTCACTCACTCTAGCTACTATAAGGTTCAATGCAAAGTGGAAGTTTGTTCATCAAACAAGATTTGTTGCCCTAAAGTCAAAAAATAGAAATGCGTTGCTCCTTACCTTGCTTGGTGATCTGGAACGTCTTCTTGCTGCAAAGGACAACAGCC
>NW_005290032.1:0-541 GCF_000412655.1 Myotis brandtii
TGATCATCTGAAAATACTCTAGTTCCAACTATGGTTTCATCCACAGGCCCAGGAGGTTAGAACAATATCTTTGGAGAAGACCACAATTCAATTCATAACACTATATAAGGATATTAAATTAATGTAATTTTGTAGAATAATCTGCATGTGACTAATTTGAATATCCTACAGATATGTACTGTTATCTATAAAAAAACTGCAATGAGAAATGAATTACATTTTCACTTTGCAGAACTGTGACATATATTTTCATTTTGATCTTTTTGCATTATCATTAAATTAACATAGATTCACAAGAGCTGTCACACTAATTGGGATATCTCTGAATTTGGTGCATAAAAAGGTCACACTTAATCAAAACAAATCAGATTATTCACCAAGTTTTGGTCCTGGCCATTATGTATTATCATAGGTTTCAGTCTGAACTTACATTGTGTATACACTTTCATTAGTTAATTGAACCCTATTTATTTAAAGGTAATACAATATCTAACCCAGCTGGCATGGCTTAGTGGTTGAGCATCAGCCTATGAACCAGGAG
>NW_005290033.1:0-541 GCF_000412655.1 Myotis brandtii
TTGAATATCCTCAAAATTTGCTCTATCAGTTCTTTGTCATTACTAGGTGTGCAGGGTGTTCTGCCCTGGTGACCTTCTGTATCTGGCCCATTTCCTTGTCCTGCTCATGTCTGTCTAACTGCCTACAATAGACCAATTCTATTATATTCTTCAGTGAGGTTGATCTGTATATAGCAGTAGAGAAACATCGGATAATAACATGAATATATCACATGTTCAGAGTCAGGAATTTTATCAGGAATAAGAATGTGGAATTGCCAGCTCTCTATTACTAAATGCAACTCACCAATGTCTGTGGATACCAGTCAGGATCATCTATCAACCACAGCTCTCATTTCTACCCTCCAGTTAATTAACTTGGGCTTCCAATGATCAGTGATCTACAGACATTGAAGGACATAAGTGCTACCTCACTGACTGAGAATGAAAATAACAAGTATGAGGATCATGTCACAAATACAGATTCAACACAACTGATCTCCAAGTCTCTCACTTTATTTCAAATTGAAACATGTAAGAAAAAGATCCTGCCTTAGAGGAG
>NW_005290034.1:0-541 GCF_000412655.1 Myotis brandtii
ATATATTATAGAACTTTGAATGAATTCTTCCAAGTGGCAAATAAAGTGTTAATGGAATCATATGGAAGATGTAAACACAACAGCTAGGCAGGCATATATATCTGGGGTTAGATCTTGAATCTACATCCTATGGGATAGCAGGTAAGTTGTTTAAACTCTCTCATGTTCCATTTCCCTATCTGTAAAATGAGAATAATAATGCTTCTGAATTTTGAGTTAGATGAAATACTAAATCATTTCATTGTTTAAACCAATTAGAAATGCTTTGTTTTCTTGCTTGCCATGAAAAGCTTGATAAATAACTCACTGTTATTAGCTTATCTATTAATATATGGCTCTCTCTATTTCAGCCCCAGTCTCTCAGTTTATTTGATCTATGTTTCTATACTTGCTATGATACTGCAGCTTGGATCTTCAGTAAATCCTCAGCAGGTAATACTTATGATTAAAATAAAATAAAATGGATTATTATTTCACTTGTTCATCATTCACAAAATGCTACTCTAATACAGAAGTTGTGATTATATTATTTTATCTTTCA
>NW_005290035.1:0-541 GCF_000412655.1 Myotis brandtii
CAGCGTTACCTTATTTTATCAGTAAACCAATATAAGATGTTTCAAAGGTTCAATTAATTAGGTAAGTAAACAGCATAGTTTGATTGGATTTGTCAGTCCATGTTGGCATCTTGATGGAACTATCAAAATTGCTAAAATATCATTTCAACAGCTAAAATCATGATATTTTTCAAATATAAAATGCCATTTGTCAAATATTTTATTCAACACAATAGTTAATAAGAAAGGAAGTAAGATGTGGAGACCAATTCAAAGAACATTTGAAGGCTTAGGTATTTATAGAAATTTTCACAATGACAATTTAAGATTGATGGCTTAATTTCAAAACTGACTAATATCCTGCTGAGCAGCAATCTTTAACATTTAAGTTATCTTTTTTATTAGACATAAAATATTTACATTTTAGTCTGTCAAATTCTATAGGTTAATGTGTAAGTCTGGGAACTTTAATCAATAGTAAACAGTAAATCCAAGAAATGCATTGACCTAGAAAAATTTTAGGTCAGCCTAAGCCCTCATCTATACTAATAAAAGGGTAATA
>NW_005290036.1:0-541 GCF_000412655.1 Myotis brandtii
CGGAATCAAACCCAGGATCCTTCAGTCCGCAGGCCAAAGCTCCACCCACTGAGCCAAAGCAGCTAGGGCTATGGAATTTTCTTTATACAGAATTATGTCATGTGCAAATAGAGATAGTTGAGTTCTTATTTTCCAATTTAGATGCCTATTTATTTTTATTGCCTACTTTCTCTGGCTAGGACTTCCAGTACAATGACAAATGGCACGAGTGAAAGCAAACACCTTTGTCTTCTTTCTGATCTGAGGAGGAAAGCTTTCAGTCTTTCCCCATTGAGTATGATGGTAGTTTTGAGGTTTTTCTCATAAATGTCCACTATCATGTTTTAAAAATTCCCCTTTATTCCTAATTTTCTGAGTATTTTTATCATGAAAGGGTGCTGAATTTTGTCAAATGTCTTTCATGCATCTGTTGAGTTTTTTCATTTCCTTCATTCCATTAATGGGATGCATTACATTCATTGATATTCTTATGTTGAACCAACGTGCATTCCTGAGATAAATTTTACTTGATCATGGTATATAATCTTTTTAATGTGCTGTT
>NW_005290037.1:0-541 GCF_000412655.1 Myotis brandtii
GGCCTTTCCAGAGTCACAGGACTCTGGTGAGGGGCCCACCTGGAGTTTGGAGTGAAGGTCTGACACCCAGAGCTTCCAGCAGAACTCTCTCAAATAAGCACCTTGTTGTGAATTTCTTATGATGCTTCATGAATGTGGTTTGTGTGCTACCTGGTATGTGTTTTGCTTTTGTGTGGGTTTTCTGGGGGGTGGTGAAATGTGTTGCGATTTCTTGGCCTAATGAATATTCATATTTCTTAGCATGTTTAGTGTATTTGGAAAAAAATGTATATTCTATTTCTCCCATACAGAATTCTACATATACCTATTAGATTAAGTTTATTTATGGTATTATGGAAACAATACACATTCTTATTTAGTTTTGTCACCTTCACAAAGGTTGATTTCTGAGGTAGATTTGTTAAAATCTATCTCCCGCCCGGCCGGTGTGCGCAGAGGTTGAGCGTCACAGTTTGATTCCAATCAGGGTACAAGTCCAGATTTCAGGCTTGATCACCAGTAGGATGGGTGCAGGAGGCAGCCGATCAATGATTCTCTCTCA
>NW_005290038.1:0-541 GCF_000412655.1 Myotis brandtii
TTTTTTTCTTAAAGTGTCTTCTTTTGTTTGTCTATTTAATTTGGCCAGTTTTCATATTTACTATAAATGTCAATTCATATTTACTTTTCCTGTCAATGACTAGTTTTCCACATGCATATAGCCTTCATTTATTTGTCAGGTACTGGAGATACAATGGTGATTATGATACAAGTTCTGATAAGAAATATTATAAAATTGAGTGGGGAGAGCGATAAGTACATAGACAAGAATAATGCAGTATAGTAGGTTTGGTAGAGTTATTTTATACAGATATGGGAAAGCATGCAATGAACAAATAATTCCAACTCAGCCTTGACACTGGTAATCAGACAAGTAGTGGATGCACATGGGTTTGTGGGAGAAAATGTTTCTCAGATGGATTTTATATGAATGAATGTGAAAAATGAGGATCTCAGCAGAAGGTATCAAAGAGAACTGGAAAGGTAAGCAAGAAGTGTTATGTTAGGGATTTAAACTTTATTTTGGACTAGAGGCCCTGTGCAAGGATTTGTGCATCGGTGGGGTCCCTCAGCCTGGCCTG
>NW_005290039.1:0-541 GCF_000412655.1 Myotis brandtii
CCTCCCCACCCCCCCCATGCTTCTCCCTTTATGTGTGACATTGGGGGGAGGGGCCCCAGTGGGTGAGCACAGAAAGGAGGCAACAGGAGAGAAGAAACAGGGGGACGTGACAGGAAACAGACATCACCGCTGTGTGTCCTTAGTGTTTTAAATTATTTTTAGTAGGTAATGTGCTCACACAATAAAGAGACACCAAAGTGCTCAGACGGGAGCGTCTTCCTCTCGCCCGGTGTCTCACCACCCAGCGTCTGTCCTTCCTCGGAGGCAGCCACGGTCCTGACTTCCTGTGTCCACAGTCAGAGAGCATCTGTGTCTATTCCAGCCATCGTTTCTTTCACAGACACGATTCCTTTACAAACCCACAGGCGGTAACGAGCTGCTCACAGCCGCCCTGCGTGGGACGGGGAGCGATGGCTTCCTATTGGCAAGGAGCGTGATTTCCCCGTTTCTCATTCCCTTACAGGATGTCCTATAATTTATTTAACCGGCCTCCCGCTGCTACACATTTAGCTTGTTTCCAGTCCTTTGCTTCTACAAATAA
>NW_005290040.1:0-541 GCF_000412655.1 Myotis brandtii
GCCGAGCTGCCCTCGGGCTCCCGGGCGAGGAGCGGAGGACGCGTGCCCACCAGTGAGTGCGTGCGGGAGCCAGATGGCCTCCAGGGGCCTCGGCCAGACTGAAGGCAGGTCGCCTTTCCGGCACCGAGCTGACGCCAAGACCGGCCACCAAACTCATATAAGAGGAAGCGCCCGGAGGCACCTAGGCACGCGCCGGGGACGGGACGGAGACGGCGCCGGGGCGCCCGCTGCCCAGGAGGTCTCCGGTTTGGGTGAGAAGCGACTGAAACGTAAGCTCTGTCTGAGGGGAATTCCACTTTGTTTATAGCTTTTCCCTCTCGGGTTGGTGATGCGAATGCCCCGGCGGAGCAGCCGCTGGTGCTCACCTGTCCACGGCTCACCTGCCTCCAGGTGTCTCCTCGCTGTGCCCTCCTGGCTCTCCGGGCCCCTGACCTGTGGTTTCTCACCCGAGAAGGTCTGGGGCTGCTCAGGGGCTGAGCCAGGAGCAGCTGGTCTCGGCTTCGTTTCTACTCGGTTTCAATGAACCCATTTCTCTGGGGGC
>NW_005290041.1:0-541 GCF_000412655.1 Myotis brandtii
TTCACCACACTATTGTCTGCGTCCATGGGTTATGGCACATATGCATATGTGCATACAAATTCTTTGTTTAATCTCTTCCCACCCACAAAGTTTTACTAGTTAATTTTGATGTCATTTTATAATTAAATCAGTTGCTTTTGTTTTGCTCTTTTTCTGAATCTTCCACAACTCCAAATTTACCTGGTTTTTACTATTTTAGAAAGACTTCATTCTGAAATACTTATGTTTTCACAAAGTTTGTGTTGATTATGTTATTTGAAACATTTGTAAATCACATATGAAGAACAATGCTCAGATCCTAAGGGCTATTGAATGTTGGAAAGAGAATGAATTTGTTATGAGATCTCCTTTCCTTGGGGGTTTTCAGATTTAAAAATATGTATTTCTCTAGATTTTAAACTTTATGTTAAAAAAAATTCCTATTTCTTCCAGGGTTCTAATTTTTTTCTTATCTTACTTTCCTTGCAAACTGAAAATGGAGGAAAATGAGAAAAAAATGTAGGGGGTGGCTCTAGAGCAGGGGTGGGCAAACTTTTTGACT
>NW_005290042.1:0-541 GCF_000412655.1 Myotis brandtii
CTCTGTAAAAAATCAATAAAATATTTTTAAAAATAAGGTAGTTCCAGTTGCACAAGAGACTACCCTGTTGTCAGGAGCTGAGCATATGACTCTCCCTTTGCTTAAGCAAATATTGAATATTATTTAATAAAAAATAAAGAAGCCTCAGAAAGTCAGATCCAGGTGGTCTTCATTAGGGGAGGCCCCTTATCTTTGAATATGATTTGCTATTACTGGACTTAGGCAGCACTCTGGGTTGATAGGATTTTGTTACGATCCACACTTGCAGTGAGGCTGCTGGCTCCCCACCTGAGTGCTTGGTGCTGAAAACGATTTCTATAGCATTTTGCTTCAGTTCATTCCATGCTTTCACATTCATTAGCTCACTGATTTCTGTCAAACAAACAGTTAAATTTTATTATGGAATGGAAATTTGTTTATGTCCAGAATTCTGCCTTACTAAGCTGTTTAATTTACGTGTCTAAACCATTTTAATATCCACAATAAATAAAATGGTTCACCATTCATTTGACCTGCATAAGCCTTCTCCAAGATATTAAAC
>NW_005290043.1:0-541 GCF_000412655.1 Myotis brandtii
TAACTGCTCTCTCTCACTCTGGATTCTGAATCAGCACCGACGCTCTCCATCGAGCTATTGTGTTCACCTCTAAACGTCTCCAGTCCGAATGCCCTCGACCGAGGGACCCGGCTCTCCTTTCTCTCTATCAGGGGCTTCCTGTGCGCTGAGCGCAGAGCTGGGCGGGCGTTCAGGAGCGATGGAGAGCCCGTCCCTCCCATCCCATCCGTCCCTCATAGTCTCCGGGCGGAGAACATAAGACATACGGTTATAGAGCACTGCATAGTGTGTGACCATAAACGAGCAAGATGAGAGGGTGTTGGGGAGAAATATTAGATACGGTGGCTGACCAGAGCCTTCGCTGTTCCCTGGGTGACATTTGAGCTGAGACCTGAATAATAAGAAGGGGCCTTCGCAGTGGATCTGGGGGAAGCCAGCCAGGCAGGGCCAGGGGAAGTGCCTCCAGCTGCCTCTTGCGGGAGAAACGGCTTTGCTTAGTGTGTGGTCTCCAGTCTCCTCTTTCCTGCACAGTCTAGAGCAGCGGTGGGCAACCTCTGGGTCG
>NW_005290044.1:0-541 GCF_000412655.1 Myotis brandtii
CATACTCCATGATGTTGTTCTTCCTCCTATTAAGAGGCAGAGTCTACTTCCCGCCACTTACATAGGGTTGACCAAGTGACTTTCATTGGCCAATGAGACCTTAGCAAAGACGATACAAGCGCAGGCATGGCAAACATTTGGATGTTGGTGCTTGCCTTCTGGCTGCTTCAAACCCTGAGACCCCACATCAACAAGCCTGACTTAGCCTGGAGGGTGAGAGGCCACAGGAAGGGAGCCTGTTGTCCCAGTGAAGAGCCTGCCAACCTCCAGGAACATGAGTGAGGCGACCCCAGAGTCATCCAGCTACCAGCCGAGCCACCAGCTGACCCCAGACACATGAGAGAACCCAGCAGCGATCAGTCAAGACAGTCCACACCAGAGAAAGAGCCCAGCCCATGCACAGAATCATGCACTTTTTATAGAAGTGGTTATTATTTTTTACCCACCGAGTTCTGTGGTAGTTTTGTTAGGCAGCAAATGCTAAGGAATATAGAAAGCTCAGAATTAATGTATGAAAAACAAGTAGCACAGTATCTCTTCT
>NW_005290045.1:0-541 GCF_000412655.1 Myotis brandtii
CTGATGTGCTCTGTGATTTTGCTGTTACCATTCTCTCTTTAATAATTTAAGAGACTATTATTTTGGAGTAATTTTAGTTTTACACAAAGGTTACAATGATAGCCCAATCATAGACCCTTCACCCAGTTTCCCCTAAGATAAACATCTTAACTTACCAAGGTATATTAAAAAAGCTAAAAAACCAATAGTGATACATGACTATGCACTAAATTCCAGATTTTATTCAGATTGTACAAGTTTTTACCTAATGTCATTTTCCTGTTCCAGGATTCAATCCAGGGTACTAGATAGCATTGTTTCATCATGTGTCCTTAGTCACTTCTGACAGTTTCTCAATCTTATTTGTTTTGACTTTCACAGTTTTGAGTACTAGTCATAATTTGTAGGCTACTCCTTGACTTAGGTTTATCTGTAGTTTCCCTCATGATTATATTGGGGTTATAGGTTTGGGGAAGAACAGCAGTGATGGAGTGTCTCTCTCATCTTCTCATAACTGAGGGGTTCATGATATCACCATAACTTGGTTAACCTTGGTGACTTG
>NW_005290046.1:0-541 GCF_000412655.1 Myotis brandtii
TATTACAAATGTGTCTTTATCCCCCCATACTTTTTATATATAATATATTACAATATGATTTTAATCATATCTCTAACATAAGTGTTTTAAAGGAACCCTACTGAATTATTAATTATATAGTTATCAGGACTACATTTCATTACAAACAGCATTAAATACAATTTAAATGATTTAAACAAATTGGGGGGGGTCACTGTCTGATAGAACATGAAGTTCAGGGTAACTGGCTATTGAAGTAGGTTCAATAGCTTGATGAGGTCATCAAGGACTGAGGCTCTTTCTGTCCATCCACCATCCTTAGGACAGAAGAGCATTATCTCAGAAGTGTGATGACCACTGGAGCACCAGGAATCAATCAGGTCCATGTTCAAGTTAGGAAGGAAGGGAAAGCCTGGAGTCAGCAACATCCTCTTATTAGAAAATGAACAGCTCTCTCAGAAGTGTCCCAGCGGACTCCTTTTATATTATACAGCCCAAATCCATGTCACATGGCTACACCTAGCTGCAAGGGAGTCTGTCAAGGCAATCAGTATTTTGGGCA
>NW_005290047.1:0-541 GCF_000412655.1 Myotis brandtii
TACCTTTAAAAACACCATTCCATTCAATGTGTGGTATTTATGTCATTTTTTTGGAATTATAGTGGCTTGATAGGAGCAGAAAGATCCTGAGATGTACACTGCCTAGTTGAAATGATGGAACTGTGTCTGAAGCAAAGTTTACAAATAAGTGCTTGTAAATTCTTATAAATCTATCCAGCTAGGTAGATTTCATGTTTAAGAGCTTAAAATATGTTTTATATATTAGATAGATTGATAAAGAGATAAAATATTTACCAGATAACCAGATTATACTAGAAAATTTTACTCATACTCAGAAGTAATTCCCTTAGCTAAAATTAATTTGTTTTAGACATGTATAAATTATATATGAATAAATATTAATTAATTATTGTGTGTATGTATACTTGACTGTTAAGCTCAATCCAGTGAATCACTTCCATCTACAGCTTAGAAAGGGCTAACACAGTGTTTAAGGCATTGAAAAGAATTAGCTCTTTCTCTAATTTTTAGTTTTGGGTTGTGTCTTAAGTCAAAAATATGTCTATGGAATCATCAGGCT
>NW_005290048.1:0-541 GCF_000412655.1 Myotis brandtii
TGGGCTGTGGAGTCAGCCCTGTGCCATACGGCATCATCGGACTAAAGATGGGGATTCCAGGAGTCATGGCGCCCTGTGGAAAGTCAGAACGGTGGGTTAGGCTGGTTGGTGCTGCCTGGTGAGAGAACAGATGAGATGTGTAAAGACAGACGCCTCCCGGTGTAAATGCAGTTATTGAACATTAATAGGGAGGAACTTGCTGTTCTTTCACACATCACTTTCTTCAATTACCATAATATAGTAGGTAGGAGCTTAGATGTGAAAGCCAAATCTGCTACTTATTACACGTGAGAACCTGAGGAAGTTGCTTAACCCTTCAGGTCTACCTAGGGGACAAAAATGCCCTGAGATTGTTAGAAAGAATCAGGGAGGCCACTGGGGTGACCCCACATCCTTGTTTAAACCATTATCCTGCATACCGTCTAGGTAGCACCCCATTTCCAGCTTGGATGATAAATTACATGGTTACCCTAGAGAAATCCACTTGCAGCGTCCAGCAGGATGACAGGCACATTGAAAACACTGAGTGCTAGCAGTGGTC
>NW_005290049.1:0-541 GCF_000412655.1 Myotis brandtii
GACAGGTGCTGGGTGTGCACAACCCCCACTGCAGGAGCAGCTCCCTCCGCTCAGGCCTGGCTAGTCCTTGTTTTCCTGCCTTGTACCCACCACACTTGGTCTTTGTTTTACTGTCCCTGCCAGCCTGCGAGCTCCCAGTGAGCAGGTGTCTTCCTGTTGTCGCCTCTGTGTCTTCCCAACATGTCAAAGTGGCGCCTAAAGAGTGTTTGGTAGATGGACTGTGGTAACCTAACCCAGCTCTGGTACCTTTGTCTCCACGTCAGTCTGCTTTTAGTAAAGACCACCAGATTCAGAGGAAGGTTGCTCAGCAGTGCATACTTGTATAACAGAAACATCTCATTAAACCCTTGATAAAATTCCCATTTTGGTGATCTGGCCATAGCTGAGCAGAAACTTAGCCAGCTCTTGGAAGAGTTTGCTAGAGAATTACGTAGGCAAGAAGGCAGGAGAGCCGGACAGGAAGAGGGCTGGTGGACAGAACCCCATAGAAGGACTGCTGGGACGGCCTAGCCCAGTGATGGCGAACCTATGACACGTGTGT
>NW_005290050.1:0-541 GCF_000412655.1 Myotis brandtii
GACCAGAATTGAACCCAGGACTCTTCAGTCCGCAGTCCAATGCTCCATCTACTGAGTTAAACTGACTCGAGCTATAGGAGTATTTCTGCATCAATTTTAATTCAATTGGAGCATAATAAAATCAGAAAGGGTACTATGTCAAGCCGTTTATCCTTTTATGATTAAAAAACACATTTTATATATTTGTTTACAAATTTTAAGACACATGTACTGATGAAAATTTCACTGAGGTAACACCACATTATTAACATCATATCTTTAGCACTGTCTTAACTTGTTAATCATTACATTTCTATTAGCTAGGACACAAGGGTTTTATGTCCTTTCTAATTTAATTGGTAAGCTCTACAGAGCTTTTAGAGTCTATTTGATGTTTCCATACTTCCTATTTGTAGAATAAACCTAGTTAAAGCTTTATCTCTACTTACAACATAGAAAAATCATAAAACATTAGGTAATAAGAAATATGCATTGGTAATGGAAACCAAAATCCTTTACTCATTTTATTTAATTAAATTTGATAGATGGATTTTATAATTAA
>NW_005290051.1:0-541 GCF_000412655.1 Myotis brandtii
ACCGGGCCTCTAGTATCTTATATTTATAAAGTGCCGTTAGATCAAGGAGTTCAAAATGCAATTATAAGCATCATTACATTAATCCTCACAACACACCTTTGGGGCTGAAGAAGAAAAAAAACAAACCTATTTATATGTTGTGAGCCTTGATCCTTTAGTATGCCAAGGTAAAGAAATTAATCTCTTGGAGCAGAAAACTGATCAGCTGGGGTAAGTAAATTAATAGAACCAGAGTACAAGGGCATTATTAAGTAGGGATATTCTCCAGACTCAATTAAGTAATCCCATGAGCCAGGGAGAACCACATCTCTGAAGTGATGAGACATTTGCCCCTGGGAAGCAGTGTTTATCATCCAGGCATACCCAGACTTAACTGATGAAGCTCACTGCCTCATGTCCTCTGGATATGTCCAGAAGTAGAAAATATACATGGGCAGACATACAGGTGTGGGTGAAAGTAAGTTTACAGTAGTGAGTATGCCAAACACACAGTTTATTATGTATTACTAGTGGCCTGGTGCACGAAATTTGTGCACGGGGG
>NW_005290052.1:0-541 GCF_000412655.1 Myotis brandtii
TCAGGCCAAGGGACACCACTGGTGTATGAATTCGTGCACCGGGCCTCTAGTAGATGTATATTTGACATATGAAGGAAGACCTTGAATATTTGATATTTCCTAATTAATCACATTTACAAAACTAAGTTATTCGGAAACTAACACTGGTTCCAAAATAATTTAGGATGACAGAAGAAAGATGTTTAATTAATAGATATGAAATTGTTCTGATCTCTTCTGAGGGAACAGAAGAAAGAGAGGCTGTTTTCAAATACTCATAAATAATTGCTATCATTTATATTGAAACATGAATTAGACTTCCAAATTAAAGGAGAAACAAGTGAGACAAAATGATGAGGGAGAGAAAGGAAAACTAAGAAAGAAACAATGGAGAAGTTTTAAAGAAGACATAAATGGAATATAAGGGGGGAAAAGGTGAAATGGGGAGGAGATAATGAAATGTTTAGAAATAAGCTTTGAGAAAGACCCTTGTTCCAAGGAGCAGTGAGCGAATGGGGGCTATGTCCTCTGGAGAACTCACATGTGGCATTTAGGAGGTGTG
>NW_005290053.1:0-541 GCF_000412655.1 Myotis brandtii
TTTGCTCTAAATGTGAATCACAAAGTTAAGCTGGGTGTCCCCAAATCACCACTTCTGAGCCTGTGGGCACCTTACCCCTGACTCTCCCACTCTGACACGTGTTGCTGCCTGCCTCTGTTTGAGAGGAAAAAAGTTTAAGTAGCACAGTTTTTAGCTATGACCAAAGTAATGCAACCACTAGATTCAAAGAGTCTCATTTACATATTCAGTCAAAACTATTTTTCTTAAGAGCGACAAGTCCTTAATTCACTGGGTAGTAATCTGAGAGTCAAACGCTGCTCATTCTCCTCCACCCTATTTTCTCTTTCAGGTTCACACGTGGTGCTTAGACAAACTCAAAATGAGGAAACACCGACATTTGCCCTTGGTGGCCATCTTTTGCCTTTTTCTCTCAGGCTTCTCATTAACTCGTGCGCAGCAACAAGCAGGTAAGATCCAGAACTGTCTCTTAAAGCCATTATAAAAGGAGCAGAGTTCTCTGATTTCAGACCTTAGCCCTCAGGCGCTTGCTGTAGAGCTTAGAGATCCCTCTAGGAGCCAG
>NW_005290054.1:0-541 GCF_000412655.1 Myotis brandtii
GGTCTGGGGTCCCTTTTCTCGGTCTGGCTGCTGGTTATAACATAGGTGTGTTCACCTTAATGATGTGTTACTTTGCTGTTTGTATGCTGTACCTCAGTAAATGAGTTTGTTAAGCAGCAATAACAACAGTGCCAATGCCAGGTCGGCACCTTCAGAGATCCTGATTTACTTGGTCTGGATGAGGGGAGAGCGTGGCTTAAAAACCCCTCCCAAGAATTCCCACATAGGGCCAGGGTTGACAGCCGGGGCACTGAAGGGTCACAGCTGGCCCTTTGGAAAACCATCTGCTTTAATACAACTGTAATCACACCAGGCTATGCTAGGCCATGATTACCTTTACTCAAGTTACTTGGAAGACACAATTCACACGATAAATCAAGGAATCCCAGAGTTAAGTGCCTGAGAACGCCAGTCAGGTGACTGAGTTGGCAGTGGTCCAGGCTGGTCAGTGATGGCCTGTAGCTCCCGTCGGTAGAGGCACCCTTCGCTTTATTGCGCTTCACAGATACTGTGTTTTAAATATGGGCTCAAGTTTTAAATA
>NW_005290055.1:0-541 GCF_000412655.1 Myotis brandtii
ATAAATCTTTATGTGCATGTCTGGTAACTTCCTTAGGATAAATTCCTAGAAATAGAATTACTGGATCAAGAATTGTACTCATTTTGAAGAACCGTGATACATATTGCCCTCTTTCTTGCTGTTAATAGTCATGACATGACATAGTCATAATTCAAGCATCCTTTCTTTACTCCTCTGCTTTCTTGCTTTGGCTAAGTATTTCACATCTTTGAATACTCAGCCCAAGTATCACCTCTCCCAGGAAGCCTGCCCAACCCTTCCAGACTGGTTTAGATGCCCCTTTTCTATATTCTTATAGTCCTTGCCCTTCACTTTAATGTAGCATTTAGCATACTAGACTGGACTTGCTGGTCTTCCTGGCTAGACCAGAAATACCTCAAATATAGAATAATCTCTATCGTCCTAGCACCTGGCACATAATAGATACTCAATAACCTGATGGAGTCATTGCAAAAAAGCACCTGAGTGGGCTGGTGCTCTGTAGGGAAAGCTATCCCATTATCCCATTCATTACATTCTACAAGTTGCTACCTATTCAACA
>NW_005290056.1:0-541 GCF_000412655.1 Myotis brandtii
CTCTGAAATCAATATAAATATATTTTTAAAAAAGGAAACATAGCCTTCCATAACATCCGCTGAATATTTTCCATGCACCAGGTCTTCTTCTGAGCACCTGGCATGAAGTAATGTACCTGATCCTCTCAACCTCCCTTGCAGACAGGTATTATTATTCTTTTTTTTTTTCTTTTTTTTTTTGCAATCAAGGAAACAGAAAAGCAGAGTTTTAGTAACTTGGTCGAAGTCACACAAGTAGAAAAGCAGGAAGTGGTTTAGCTCCAGACTCATTGGATTTCAGAACTCATCCTAAGTAAAATGCAAGGTTCCCGTACTTTTAAATTTATACGTCCCTTCGTACTATTTAAATATTAATAACATACTTGGTATAAAAATTTGTTTCAATTTCAGGGCTTCAGAGGATCCATCCTATCTTTCTTTCCTGTGTTTTCTTTCATAATAACATATTCTCATCTTCGGTCCCCATTTTTTCCTTTTCCATTATTTCTGCCGCAGCACTTTTCAGATGCTGGCTTTTACTCATGTTATAAGTTATTTAACT
>NW_005290057.1:0-541 GCF_000412655.1 Myotis brandtii
AAAGGGAGAACCTAGACTTGAGGGGGTGGGGGAAGCAGGGAACAGGGCACCTTAGTATTATGGGGGTGCCTAAGAGGGCTCTTCCTCGATCTCACCTCTAGGGTAGGGTTCCCCGGGACCTCACACCTGGCCCTGGCTCTGTTTCCTCCACCACGAGGCTGTGAGAGGCAGGAGCTGGGGGTGGGTCCCTGTCCCACCTCCTGGCTCCGCCCTGCCCTGCTCCCTGCCAGCCACCAAGCCACACGCACTCACCAGGGCAAACTTGTTGACCTGCACGTAGAGCCGCTGCACCTCGCTGGAGGTCACGGCCATCCCCTTCTGTGCCTGCAGGTAGTAGCGCAGCCACTGTAGCTGGGTCTCCCTCGAAGGGTAGAGGCAGTAATCAACTTCATTCACACCTGGTGAGAGGGAAGTGGCGTCACAGAAGCGGCTGGAAGATGGCTCACCTGGGGCCTCCTCCAGCTCAGGTGTTCCCTGCTTCGCTGGGCGGGGCCTAGGAATGCAGCCTGCTGGTTGCCTGTAATGTGTAGAGGGTCGACCC
>NW_005290058.1:0-541 GCF_000412655.1 Myotis brandtii
TGAACACGCTTTTGTGTGTCCCAGAGGCACAGTCTATCCTGCTACCCTCCCTAGTACTGGAAGCTTTGGCCATTCTGAGCAAATTCAGGGATCCAGAACTTGCTATATCTTAGTCAAACTTTTCTGTCGTTCCCCACACTCTTGATCCTTTGGCCGGAAATGTATTCTTCTTTCCCTGGATAACTCCTGTTCATCCTACAAGACTGGAAGAGGGAGACGCAGGCTCTGGGCTATCTGTCTTCATCCTCTCATGCCCATCCTATTCGCACAGCCCTTTCTTTTATGAAGGCAGCACTGGGAACCCTGCATAGGCCTTGACCACAATCTTATTAAACTGTCTATAGTTCAGTTTACTTAGAATGTAAAATATTTGTGGGCAGGAACTGAGATTTTCACTTGAGTATTTGCAGTGCCTATCATGTACCAGATACTAGGGTTAAAAGAATATTTGCTGAACAAAGGAATCATTATCAATGTTAAATCCCACACTCCTATGTTAAGAATTCTAAATCTGCTTGGTCAGTGTGGCTTAGCAGTTGAG
>NW_005290059.1:0-541 GCF_000412655.1 Myotis brandtii
CTGAGTACTTTAGGACACCAGAAATAAATTAGTCTTATGATACAAACATGTTCTGGACTGCATTTACTGGGTGGTGAATATTCTATCCAAAACATGTAGTTTTATATACTTTTGAAGTTGGAAATTTTGATTCTTTATTACATGGGAAATAACTTTCTACAGAATTATCTCAGGCTTTAGAAAGAAAGAACAGAGCTCCTTCCAGGAATTTTCTTCAGTAGTAAAACTACTGAAAATTTGAGGCTATTTTGTTTTCTAAATGTTAAGTGGAAATTTAATCCTGGAGTAAACTTCTACTCTTAGGAGAGTGAAATCACTGTCATCTTTACATGAAAAACATTGAATGAATCATGATCTATGATGGCTTATTTCAAATCTTTGGTAGTAATACAGAAATGTCTGAAAATCAGGCTCAAATAAATGACACAATGAAATGAACTTTGGCTCCAGGACTAAAAAAGAATAAGTCTGTTTTCATGTTGAAGGAGGAGAGGGTACACCCACAACAATCAGTTCACTGGTTATTTATGGAGGGTGGAAT
>NW_005290060.1:0-541 GCF_000412655.1 Myotis brandtii
AGAGCACATCTAAGCCGTTGGTCCTTATGGTCCCAGCATCCTTAGACAGTTGCTATTTGAGGCGTCCATTCTAAAAGTGTGAGCCTGTAACACAGTGCCTGGCACATAGGACAAGGGCAATGCATGCGTTACTCCTCCTTCGGCTTTTGCTGTTAATCAATCATCTCCATATTGACTTATTCTTTTCCTCTTATCTTGTTATGTTTGTTCTCCCCTTTTCAGGTGCTTGAAAGGGTGTTAGGTGACCTCTCTGAGGCCAAAACAGTTCACCTGATCAGAACTAAAACTGGATCCCCGCGCTGTAGACTCTTCACCCAGCCCTGTTGTATTTATCCAGACTGACTTTGAACTAACTACCGGCAATAGAAAACCCTTATAGATAAACACTATTAAAGTCCAGAAAATGCATAGACTGCTTTATCAAAAGAACATCAGAAAGCTATCCATGAGAGCTTCTCCTCAGAAGTGCCAGATGGCTCATTCAAGGACATGTTTTTTTATCTCTTGTAAGTCTATGTGGTTGAGGTTAACGCTCACACTT
>NW_005290061.1:0-541 GCF_000412655.1 Myotis brandtii
TTTAAGACATAAGAAGTAGTTTCTTGAAAACTAGGTCTGGATTAGCATAATCATAGGAAGAAGCAATGCAGCTTTAGGGGTTGTCTGAATTAGAATTGGCTTCACCACGCCTCTCTCTTCTCCTCTGGTTTCTCTTCCTCCCTTTGTTGTGTTTTTATTCACTTAGAGGCCCTATTCTTATAATTCCATCTCCAGGGAGAAAAGGGAACCTAGGACAAATCCCAAAGGGAGGCTACCATGGCTTGTTTTTGGTCATGTACCCACAATTAGACATATCTCTATGGTGACAGGGGATGATACATGGAGATTGCTAAACCTACCAGGGAACACTTGGGTGTGAGGGCAGAAGTTGCTCCCTAAAGAAAATGGGGCATGGGAGACTGATTCTCGAAAGATAAAAAAAAATTGTCCTCTAAAAATGGACTGCTAAAGTGCTCCATTCACTGGTGAGAGGGCTGACAAGTACATGCATGAGTGCTGAGAGCTGGCAGTTTTTGTCAGTGATTGTGATCACTTACTGACAGCCACAGTTCAGAAGGTC
>NW_005290062.1:0-541 GCF_000412655.1 Myotis brandtii
AGAAGCCCTGTCCTCTGACATCTGGGTGACCTTGAGATTCCACACAAGCAGAAAGTAAAAGCTAAGGTAGGATTGTCAACTTCTTGGCCCAGTTTAAAAGGTATGCCCTAACACACCCAGAATCCCTCTGCAAACCTATGCACAGAAAAAAATATTTTTTGGGCTCCAAGCATTTAAAGAAAACTCTTTCCAATCATTAGACAATAAGCTAACAGAAAAAGACCTTAGTGGGCACACATGAGAAAGAATACATATTTTACAAAATTAATTCAGAGAAGGAATCACACAAACAAGAAATACAAGTAGCACAATAAACTCTTCAGAAGAGAGTTTTAATTTCCAGATTTGCCATATTATGATATTCAAAAGGTCCAGAATTCAACAAATAATTATGAGATATACAAACAAAAAAAGGTATGGCCCAGACACAAGAAAAACAGTGCTCAAACCAAATTGTTTATTAGACAAACACTTTATATCATCTATTTCAATATATTTAAAGAACTAAAATAAACCTTGTCTAAAGTACTAAAGAAAAAAA
>NW_005290063.1:0-541 GCF_000412655.1 Myotis brandtii
AGTGTTTCAGTTATCCATTGCCATTTAAAATGTCCACATTGGCTTGTCAGTAGAGCTTTTGAAATGTAACAAATTGATATCCTTACTTTGACTTAATTTGTGGACAGATGGCATGAATAGGACTGAGTGATGCATTGGGCTGTCCCTGAGCTTGTCAAGACGTATTCACAGCATAGGAGTCATCCTCTCCAATGGCCAATTATCTGCTTCATTTAATAGGAAGGAAATTAACCTCTGGTTTCTTTGCTGATGACTCTGCAGGTAGCAAACCACTAATGCAAAAAATGTATATATTCCAAAAAGGCACTGATCTTCAAATCTAACAAGACCCATTAAAGAGCTAAATTGTTTTATTGGACCCAAGGGATAGAAGCAATTATTTCTGTCCACTAGTTAGAATAATGAAGTTTGTGAGAAGAAATGAAAGTATTTAATTTCTTGGTATAACTAAATAAAAGGTGGTATTTTAAGTAACATTTACCACATCATTCTATACATTTACATCTATGCCTTGTAATATACCCAGTTTAGAAAAAAAAAA
>NW_005290064.1:0-542 GCF_000412655.1 Myotis brandtii
GTTTGCATGAGAGGCCCCTGTGAAGAAATGGCTGCTAAAATGATACATACTTTGGCCGAGTTGCTAGGTAGAAATCGGTACAGGAAAGCTAAGTGAAGAAACAGGTAGCATGAAATATGTGCTTACCAATCACAAGGTAAAAATGTGTGCTCACATAACGCAAGGGTCAAAGAGAACACAGGAGGCCACGTCCTTCAGCTTCACTGCCTCTTTGCAGCGAGGCCCTGCCCGCCCCGCGTGTGCAAGCACACACCAGCTGAATTAATTGTGCTCTCAGAAGCCATTCAGGAAAGACATTCATCAGTGATTACCAGGGAACATGCTTCCATTTCTGATTCATCAAGTGCTTCTGTGACCGTGGCCTTGGAAAGAAAGCGAGCAAGGCAAAACACAATCAAGTGACTCCCAGTCCAGACCACAGAGAAAATCTCATTTTGTTTTACAAGCTGGTCCTAAGTCTCATTGCTATGGTTCCTAATACCAAGTGTGAAGGAATTCCCCAAGGGCAGAACGGGCCTTTCCTCTGCCACTTGAAAGGGGAA
>NW_005290065.1:0-542 GCF_000412655.1 Myotis brandtii
TTAGCATATTACCCTTTTATTAGTATAGATTTTCAGGCCCCTGTTTTGATTTCTAATATTCCATCTTTCTGCTTCATTCTCAAATGTGCTTCACTTACTGTTTCCTTCCATTTTTTTACTGCCTTCTCTTCTATAACCTTTTCTAATACATTAACCCAATGAAAATTACCAAATGATTTTTTATTTCCTACTTTTTACAAGGCATTATGCAAGAGAAAGGTCTCTTTACATTTGCTTTATTTAGAATAACCCAGTAAACAACACATAGGTTGAGATGCATGATGAATCCACAATATATAATTCCTGACCCATCCCTCATAGGGGTTGATGGCCCTAATCCAAGCATCTTCCACACTCTATATTTAATGTGCTTGATTTAGCCATGCTGTCACCCCCAAATATAGAAATATATTAGTAGAATAATATAATTCTATTATACTGATTTGGGAAGAATTTTTGGACATTATCTAAAACAAACTTCTCATTTCCTTCTCAGCTTAGGAAATGTAGGCACAAATTGTTACTAGCTTCCTAAAGTCACA
>NW_005290066.1:0-542 GCF_000412655.1 Myotis brandtii
GGAAGATCTTGCTCCACTGTCCTGACCATTTGCAGCACACCAACCAACAGAAAGGCTCCGACAAAACCGATGTGACTGCTATTTTTTCTTTAGTCTTGGGGACTGTGCTGAAGGGTGGGGAGCAGAGGGTTTCTCCACACTGCAGGCCCACCAGGACCTCCCTGAGAGAAGGGGCTCACTGCGTGTGTAGACACAAGAAGCCTTCAGTGGGAAATGGACCTCCTTAGATAGGACAGGTGGCCCTGCGCAAAGGCTCGTCACCAACCTGTGCTGGACACAGTTTCAGAGGGCTGAAAGATGGCGTTGGAAGAGGATGGTGGGGATGCTGTGGAAGAGCTGGCCGATTCCTTTCCTTCTAGCTCGGCCACAGGCAGCAACAGGTTCTGGGCCAGGTGGGTGGGGCTGGCAGGGATGCCATTCTCCAGCAGGAACTCGTCCAGGTCCATGTACTCCAGATGGAAGGACTCGCCATCATATGGGATGGTCTTGTCCCAGATAGGTGGCATGAGAGAGGCTGAAACGGCCATGGTGCTGGCTGCTGC
>NW_005290067.1:0-542 GCF_000412655.1 Myotis brandtii
GCAGGGGTCTCCGAGGTCTGAGCTTGGAACCGTTTGGAAACGCAACCAGCAGGGATAGCACCCCAACCTTCCGGCACCTCGGGGCTCAATCTGGGGGCCTCCTGGACTGAAACTGCAGAGGCAGTTAGAGGGACATGAGCAGAGCGAGGACCATAGGCCAGGCGCCGGAGGTCCCAGGGCGGAAAGCCCCGGGTGCCTAGCAACGCGCTGCATCCCACACCCTCCTGCAAGCTGGTTCTGGCGCACCCTCCACGCTGCGCTAATTCACATCTTCATTCCGGTCCCTTTCCTCACCCGCTTGCAGGCCGCCCCTGCTTTGTGACATTTACCCTGACAGGTTTCCCAGATCCTCTCCGACCTTATCACTGTCCTGGGGATGCACTTTTGTTGGCCCAAGTCCTTTCTGAAGTGAAACTCTCTAACTGATCAGGTGCTTTTGTGTTCAGATAAGGAGCTGACGTTTCTGCTGAGCAGGGATGGAGGCTGCCTGGGAGGACAATAGGCAGATCTGCATCGTGCAGGTCACTTTCACCGCACAATGG
>NW_005290068.1:0-542 GCF_000412655.1 Myotis brandtii
CACAGCTTTTTTATCCACTCATCTACTGATGGACAGAGACTTTCTTTTTCTTATATTCCCATTCAATCTATCAGTAAGTCTTTTTACTGTACCTTCAAATTATCTGGCTACTTCTCACCAACTCCTCTGTTGTTAATCTGGTCTAAATCACCAATATTTTGGCCTGGTTTAGTTATAAACTCCTAAGTGGTCCCCTTGCTGTCTCCCTTCCTCCATATATCTCAATCAAGCACCCTGAGTGATATATTTAGTACCTAAGCCAGTTCTTGGCAATCCTCTGCTGAAATACTCCTGTAGCTCTTTTTGCCACTCAGAGTAAGAGCCAATTCCTCATAATGGCCAGTAACTCCCATTATGACCTGGCCCACCATTTTCTTTCTGATGCTGTCTCTTCCTGCTTTCCCTTCCACTTATTCTGTTCCAGGCACATTGGTCTCTGACTCTTGGCCTTTGCACTGGCATTTCCAGAGGGAATTTTTGCTCCAAAATTGACATGGCTACTACCTTATCTTGTCTCAGTCTGTATCCTGTCAGTGAGGGTT
>NW_005290069.1:0-542 GCF_000412655.1 Myotis brandtii
GAATAATTATTCAAAGTGTATACACATTTTTGGGGGGATAGCCTGTATGTAATCTTATACCCTCATACCCTTTGCCTCACCCCAGCACAAGACTTTAGAAACCAAAGAGTTGCTTAAGAAAGGACATGGAATACAGGTGGTGACTCATCTGTGAGTAATACTTGCATAGTCAGAATGGTACAAGCCCCCAGTAGCTATTTAGTGAAAAACTGCCTTGTAACTATAATGGAAGGGTGGGTGGAGGAGAATTGTGTGTGGGGGACCTATTAAAGAAATACACCTTCAACTTTCATGAGAGGAAGTTATTAGATAACATAAAATGTAAAAAAATAAAAATAAAAATCTAGAAGTAGCAGAAAAGGCCAGATATTTTAAATTATAGAAGTAAATATCAGGGGGAAAAGGTGAAAAGTATGTGGGAAGTATTTGCACCTGGGAACAGAAACTGATGAAATGGAGGGGATTGCTGATTCTCTTATAAGACTAACGGTACAGTTTGATTTTTAAAAACGGTGTGCAAGTACGATTTTGATAAAACTAAA
>NW_005290070.1:0-542 GCF_000412655.1 Myotis brandtii
TGCCTCTGGGGCGTACCTCAGCCCAAGCGGGCTGCCTCTGAACAGGGTTTCCCAAGGCTCCACCCCGGCCCCGGCCCCGAGCAAAGGGTGCTCTGGGTGACCTCTTGCTCCAGCCATCGGAGGAGCCTTGCCCTCTAGGAGCCCTGCCCCCACGCGCTGCCTGGCCCTGAGGCCACTGAAGGGGGAGGCTGATGGCCCGGAGCCCCCAGAACGGGCAGGTAAACTGCAGGTGCTCAATGAGGAGCAATGATGGACGAGCTGCGAGCTGAGTCCTGAGTGAAAGCTCCTTAGCTCAGCTCCGCCTCCCTTGTCTGAAACCTGAAACCTGAAACCTGAAAGGCTCAGAAAGCCAAGAGAGCTCCTTCCTGGGCTCTTCGTGGTCCTGTGGCCCGTTTCACGCAAAGACCCGTGGGGGGTGGGGCGAGCTTAGTATGGGGTGTTTCTATCAGACCCCTCGGGGGTGTTATAAAATACAGGATTCTGGGACTATGCTACTTTCCTTTTGTGTTAATCCTCACCCGAGGGTATTTTTCCATTGGTTT
>NW_005290071.1:0-542 GCF_000412655.1 Myotis brandtii
TTGTGACAGGCACCGATCTACCTTCAGGAGAACCTGGTGTCAGAAGCTCAGTGGGTAGACAGTCTCCAAAGTCGCATTTCAGAATCTGCCATCTCTTTCATGCCAAGATTATGTCCTCCCAGGCTGGGGGGTAATTTTTGCTGGATCATTTCTGCCCAACACAGGGCTGCTCTAGAAGACAAAATTTGCTCTGCCATCCTCATCAGCCTAGCCAAGACTACCTGTTGTAAGCTGCACTATGGGCTAAAGCTCTCTCTGCCCAAACCACCTTCCTGCCCTCTCTCCTTTCGGGGTGCCAGACTGGCATCTCAGTCTGAACCCTGCCTTCTCCTGCTCCCTCCCTCTTTCTCCTGCATAGTTGTTTCCACCAATAAATCTGTATGTTTAATTCTGTCTTGATATCTACTTCTTGGAGAAAGTGAAGTAAAATACTGCATCTCTTTCTTTTATACATCAGTGGCTTTGAAATATTTTTAACTGAGACTCACAGTAAAGAAAGTATATCGGGGGTGAAGGGGAGAGATCAACCAAAGGACTTGTAT
>NW_005290072.1:0-542 GCF_000412655.1 Myotis brandtii
TTTTTTTTTAACACAAAAGGAAGTCCCAGAAAGGCCCATTCAAAATCTACATAACATTTTGACTTGCAGGTGTTTTCCAAGAGCTGATCTGCTGACCTTGGGAAGTTCACAATGTGGTCACTTCTTTTTTTCTTGGTGTTTAACCACTCAGCAGGGATAGTGTAGAAAGGCCTTCTGGGTTGGTTACTCTACTGTCTGAGGTGTTGAGTAATCTGACCTGGGAGTTGTCTTGGCAATATCAATACCACAGGCTGTGTGCTGTGGGTAACTGTGGTCCTTATGGCTCCTTTTGCTCCTTGGCCCACACCCTCTATGACCTCTAATCATTGAGAAGGGCCTGGGAAGAGGTGAGCCCTCGGGTTCTCTTCAGTGTGAAATTCTCTGTGTGAAGACTTTGTGATGGGAGGGTGGTGTTTGGGTAAACCAGCCTTGACCTCTGGACAAATGCCAGACCAGGTTCGAGCATCACTTACATCACACACCTGGTCTAAACCTCTCAACTAGGCCAGAGTTTGCAGTTCCCTCCCGTCAGTCACAAAGGG
>NW_005290073.1:0-542 GCF_000412655.1 Myotis brandtii
TTAAGGGGCAGCACTGGTGAGGCTCGCCCTGAGTGCCATTCCGAACGGTTTACTGAAAACAATTGCGTTTCCCAGCTGCCGGCCTGGCCAGTTTCCGCAGCGGCAGCTCATCCCTGGCTGCTCCTCCCCAGAAGCCCGGGTGCTTGGCCATGCTAATCTCATTAACCTTCCCTATCGGTTTCAGCAGACAGAAATGGAGCCCTGAGAACCGGCAGCTCCTGGCCGAGCCGTGCAGGGAGAAGTCAAGCTTTGGCTCTAGGCCAGCCCCTTTGATGGGACTGCCCAGGCCCCTCGCAGGCCCTTGTGGAGCAGAGGAGGAGAGCACATACAAGGCACCCTGGCCACGGGAAATCCAGCCATGGCTGACCCACACTTCCCTCTTGCCTCCTCCTGCCCCAGGAGAGCCTGACTCCTGGCGACGGGGGAGCAGCTGCGCTGATGGGCGGCCATTCTCCAGGGGCAGCCAAGCATACCCTGATTCCCAGGGAACCCTCTGGGCGAGAGAGACCCTTTCGGGTGAGAGATGGATGGGGGGAGGGGTG
>NW_005290074.1:0-542 GCF_000412655.1 Myotis brandtii
ATCTTGGTTTGTGCTATATTTCCCCAATAAATGCAATCAGGCTGCATGCAGAAATAGTGAATTCAAGAGCTGAAGCTGGTAGGACACCATGATGCTGGAGCATCCTGTAGCTCCGGTATGAAATGAACTGCTTAAACAAACAGGTGAGCAAATAAACAAAAAAAGATGAGGGCATTTCAAAAACAACACAGAGGTTAATCTTACATAGCTTCCAATAGCCAAGGGTATAACAATTTGAGCAGCAAAGTAAATGACATAGAATTGGATTACAACCCAAAATAGAAAACAAACACCCGAGTCCACATTGATATAAATAAGTGATTAAATAAATAACAAAGAAGAGACTAATCTTTGTGCAAATGAGTTACATAGATACTCCCTCTCAGGGGGTGGAGCTTGACTCCCAACCCTTCAAGTGTGTGTTGCTGTTAGTGTCTTGCTTCCAAACAGTAGAGTGGGGAAGGCAGGGACAGCCACTGTCCAGGGAGGAGACCCGGCAGCCACCGCCTCAGCCAGCCCAGGTTAATGACATCAGTGGTGGG
>NW_005290075.1:0-542 GCF_000412655.1 Myotis brandtii
GCGTCTATAGATGCTTATGGCGTACAAAGGGTTAATTTTTGAAATTCTAATTCATTGAAATAGCCACAGATGGTTCGTGACTGCTATACTGAGCAGCACATTATTTAATGCTCTTCACTGCCTCTCTCTCTGTTCTGCCTCCCCTGTTGGCAGGGCAGTTGGAACAGGAACAGTGAGCAGGGCTGGGTGAGGGGAACCCATTTTGTTTTTACCTTTTCTAAAGCTCCCTCAGCTCTGATGATTGGCCTCATCTCTTTGATCTCTTTGCACAGTTCTTAACTTCCTTTTTTTTTAAATAAGGACTATTTGTATTAAAGATCATTTTGACTAGAGTACCAGGAAGAAGGTGCTGGGAGTTTGTTTAACCATATCATAAATTTTGTCTATGATTGACTGTCCAACAAAAGAACAGAACTTTCTGACTAGCTGTCTAGAAACCCTATTTACATATTGAAATACTTGACCTCTGCTCAAGGGAGTTGGCACTTGTGAGTAGGTGAACCTCTTAGTGAGAGGGCCCTGTCTCTCAGGAGCCTTTGCTC
>NW_005290076.1:0-542 GCF_000412655.1 Myotis brandtii
AAGGGCCACTACAGTAGTTGGAAACACAGCAACTCTTCAGGGGGCCAGGAGCCAGGAAAGCCTTGCGCTGACCTTCTGCTTTGGTAGTTACACCCAACAAGACCTTCTGCCCAGGATTTCCTGCCTCCTTTCTGTACCTTCCAGACTTGGCCAAACATCACATCTCGGAAGCTTCCCCAAGCCTTCAGGCAGGATCAGACCTCTGCTTGGTGCCCCCACGGCCACCGAGAGGCCTTCAGCTCCCTGCACTGCCCTTGCCCACTTACTGGCTGGTCTTCTACCCAATGATGGGTCTATGAAGACAGACACCATCTCCACACCTATCCTTCATTCACCCATGCATTCACTCTCTCCTTTGAATGCTCACTACCTGCTGAGCACTGGGGCTGTAAGGAACTAAGCAGACTTGATCTCCTGCTCTTCCAACTCCATTCATAATGTCATCTACTCTACTCATCTTTATATCCCCAGTGCCTCTCATATGTGGTACTCAACAAATGTTCAACAGATGTGTCCCCTCCTTCAATATAACTTAGTTTAAT
>NW_005290077.1:0-542 GCF_000412655.1 Myotis brandtii
CCTGATGGCTGCCCGCCTTTGCCCGCAGAGCTCGAAAGGTGGAGAAGCAGCCCCATGAAGGTGCCCAGCCATGCAATGTTCCTGGAAGGCCGTCCTCCTCCTCGCCCTGGCCTCCATCGCCATCCAGTACACGGCCATCCGCACCTTCACCGCCAAGTCCTTACACACCTGCCCGGGGCTGGCCGAGGCGGGACTGGCTGAGCGGCTGTGCGAAGAGGGCCCCACCTTCACCTATAACCTCTCCCGCAAGACCCACATCCTCATCCTGGCCACCACGCGGAGCGGCTCCTCCTTCGTGGGCCAGCTCTTCAACCAGCACCTGGACGTCTTCTACCTGTTCGAGCCCCTCTACCACGTGCAGAACACGCTCATCCCCCGCTTCACCCAGGGCAGGAGCCCCGCGGACCGGCGGGTCATGCTGGGCGCCAGCCGGGACCTCCTGCGGAGCCTCTACGACTGTGACCTGCACTTCCTGGAGAACTACATCAAGCCGCCGCCCGTCAACCACACCACCGACCGGGTCTTCCGCCGCGGGGCCAGCC
>NW_005290078.1:0-542 GCF_000412655.1 Myotis brandtii
AAAACTATCCAGGTGCTAATGCAGACCTTTCGACCACATATTGGCAAAGTTTCATTTGAACAGGCACTTTCTCATGACCTTCAAGTCTGTGTTCAACAATGAAATCATTTGGCTTTATATCCTGTTCAGTTATTAATCATGAACAACAAAAGAAGAACTTGCACATGGAAAATGTGAAACCTATGCTGGCCAGCATGCACCCTGGGTCACTCGGGGTCATATTCACATCCAGCTAGGGTCGTTGAAGACTGGGTAATGACTTCAGCTTTTTAAAAACTACATTCAACATTTTGCTGGTGAGAAAACAAAACAGTGATGTGACTTTAGGACAAGTGCTCTGGAGACTGCAGTCTGAAGAGGGAGCACTGAAGGACAGCAGCTGGGTGATGGACAGATGGGAAGGGGTGGGGGAGACAGGTGTCGTGTACATGCCGACCACAGACCCTCCCTGAGAGGGATCTTTCACTAAGTGCCTGAGACGGAAATTTCTACACTGGCGTGAGCATTCTGACCTCCCCCACTTAAAGAAATTTAGCTATTAC
>NW_005290079.1:0-542 GCF_000412655.1 Myotis brandtii
GATGGCACCTCTGGGAAGGTACTGACAGGTGGGCACTGCCTCCTACTGCCCTAACCAGCTGGAAGGCCGGCCTGGGGCAAGGCCCGGCAATTGGGCCTGGTCTGTTGTGGATGCCACAGGAGGTTGAAGACATGACCTGGCCCAACAGAGCTTCTGCCTAGAGCCCCAAAGGTGGGACCAAGCTTTCCCTTTGTGCTCCAGCCTCCAGTCCCTCCTTCATTTGTATTCAGGACCTACTCCCATCTTTGATGAAACAGTAACCGATGTCTAGCTGCCCCGTGCTTCTCTCCGCATTATTCATGGGCTCCCCTCTCTGCTGCCCACAAGCACAGGCTGATCTCATGCTCCATTCAAGAGAAAGGTCCTAGTGAATGGTGTCCCCTCCCTGCCCCTCCCACTGTCCCTTTTCTCCTCTATCCTTAAGTCAAGAGGATCAAGAAGAGGGTCTGTGATGGACACTCACACCTTTCGGGGTCACTGGGGCCCTTTCCTCATTTGCCGCTTCTCATCCAGACCTGCTGCCTGCTCCCTGGGTCTGGCTT
>NW_005290080.1:0-542 GCF_000412655.1 Myotis brandtii
TAATAGCATTTGTACTCATCCTTTCATCCTATATTAATGCACGAAGTACCCCTTCTGTACAAGGATTATCTCTTGATTTGTACAGGTTCACTGGAACGAAAGCTAAGTCTCAAGTATCAGTTGCGCAAGTCTTTCCATCTATGGGGAAAATAATCAGCCCTTTTGACAACATATATTTTTTTAGTTACCACTAACTAATCTCAATTCTCGATTTCATGGTGAAGCTTTAGAAAGAGTATGAGAGCATGTTATTCTCAATATTCACATTTTGTTTTCTTTTCAACCCATTGCAATCTGGCGTCTGCCTTCACCTCTACACTAAAACTTTAAAATCCAAAGGACATAAAAAATATCAACTTATAAGGAATCAAAGACCTAAATGTAAAATCTAATACTAAAAATGAGACTCTTAGTAGAGAATATAGGGGAAAGCTTCAAGAAATTGGACTTGGCAATGATTTCTTGGGTTTGACACCAAAAGCACAATACCAAAAGAAAAAATAGACTTCATCAAAATTAAAAACTTTTGTGTATCAAAGGAC
>NW_005290081.1:0-542 GCF_000412655.1 Myotis brandtii
GGTGATTCTAATGTGCAACTAAGGTTGAGAACCACTGATTTAGAGTCAGCGCCTCACCACAGGCATGGACTGCCTGTCATCTCTGTTAAATCAGGAGCTCCTAGGATCACATCATCATTAGTCACACAAAGGCACCTCTTAGGATACTTTCTGTCAGGAACACACTTTCTATTTGTTTTGAATCACCCCTTTCGACTTAAAATATTCTGGTGTAGTTAATTTTAATCAGAACCCTTTCCATTAAGATAAAAAGAAGAGCATCATTTCAGTGCAAACTGACATAACATTTCATGGGTGTGAGTTTCATGTGTAAATGGATGATATGTTATATATACAGAGAGGGAAAATGGAATACAAATTTACTTAACAGGGCAGGGCCTACAAACAATAGCATCAGTGAACAAAATCCAACTCCACACAAATTCGGAAACAAATCTAATATTTAAAATAATTGGAGAGAATTAATAAAACATGTGCCTGCCTGCTTTTCTGTGGCAAAGGAAGAGGGAAGAGCATAGCCAACAGTGATCAGAATTATAAAC
>NW_005290082.1:0-542 GCF_000412655.1 Myotis brandtii
CACATGAGCATGAGACTTATCTGCTTTGTCTTTGGCTCCTTCGTGCAAGGACACCCAGGAGATGCGTGAAGGGAACGGAAAGGAGACTGCAGCCCTAAAGCTTCGCTTTGTAAGGGGAGCAAGTGGGCAATCACTGGCCGCCTCCGGGAGCCCGGGGAAGTGGAGGTCGGGGCTCTGTAAAGCCCACACATCAGACCAATTTCATTTCCTCCTGTGACTGAGGCTAAGATGGTAAAGAAAACGGAAAAGGGATTATCTCTATGGATCTAGAAAGACTTTGGAGTTCATCCAACATGACAGTCTCATCCGTAAACTAGGAAGGTCTGGTCCTGACCGTGTGGAGTTAGGTGAGAACCCCACCTGCAAGAAAGGCTCCTCTCAGAGGGGGAGTCCCGTGTCCTGTGTTATCCCAGACCCGGCTCACTGCCCCCACCTTGGAATTCCGCGCGGAGGTGCAAATATTTGGTAGGTTGCAATCAGAAATACTTTTGAAAACCAGATAATATGTCAAAGAGGGGGTAAGGGTAAGTAATCATGTCTTT
>NW_005290083.1:0-542 GCF_000412655.1 Myotis brandtii
CTTCTGTTCCCTCTGGATGCTCAGGATTGGGAACAGTGTGGCCCTATCTGGCCACAGAGGGGGACCCATTCACTACCTGTGCATTTCCTCCAGCGGCATAGACCCACTGCACGCTACCACATGGGAGGCCTCTGCCACGGGAGCCACGTGGAACAGGACTGACTGGCTCAGAGCCCCCTCCCTGAAACCCACCCTGCATGTCTGATCCTCCGCGGGGACCTCTGAGCTCTCCTGTGAGCAAGGCAGGGCGCAGGGCATCAGCCCCAGCACAGGTCTGGTAAGAACGGACTGGGAGTCGGGACTCTGGCCGCCCAGCCTCCGCAGCCTCTGCGGGCGGACCATCCCACCGCCCAGGAGGAGTCTCACCTGCTGTCACTGGGGTTCGCAGAGGTGAAGCTCTGCTCCCCCGCGTTCTGGGAGCTCCCGAAGGTCTGGCTGTTGCCTCTGTCTGCGGACTGGCCTGTGCTTATCCCCAAGCTGGTGCCGTCCAACCCCGGGACGGCCGTCTGGTCCACAGACACCTGTACGTTAAAAAAAAAAAA
>NW_005290084.1:0-542 GCF_000412655.1 Myotis brandtii
CACGCGTGTCAGAGGTTCGCCATCACTGCTCTAGACCCTTGATTAGTACTTTCTGTAGAAGAGGGTGACACAGCGCTCCCTTCTCCTAAAGAAACAGGCTTCCCAGAGTATCCACAGGTCAGACAAGGCAGGAGACATATTCCAGACCCTTCGTGGTCTCCATCAAGCACTATTCGGCAAGCCGAGCATGCCAGGCCCCCAAAGCTCTGGGAGTAGGCGGCAGGAGCTCCACGTGGGAAGGTGCTAAACCCAGAGGGAGGCTTGCAGCCAAGCCACACACAGAGCAGCTGCCTGTCCATCAGATTCAGGGAGCACAGCCCCTGTAGGCTGAGTTTCTCCGTGACCCAGGGGTGCGGCCGGGCAAAGCTTTGCCACCAGCTCTGTCTCTTGCTGGAGTCAGTTGCAAACTCTCCCTCTCCCTCAGCAGTTCAAGGAGCAGCATTTCAGGCCTGTGCCCCTGGGAAGGAATCTGGGAAGAAGACCAGCAGCCCAGGGGGAAACCCTGGCCTGTGACCCAGGCACCTGTTCGCCTGCAGTGGTTA
>NW_005290085.1:0-542 GCF_000412655.1 Myotis brandtii
TGTGAATACGACAGATGAGGTCCCTCCCCCAGGGAGCTTTCAGTCCAGTGGGGACAAACCAATGATTATCACAGTGGGGTCTGTGGACGAGGACTGGGCCACAACCTGTGCCACCAGCCTGAGCCGAGGTAGCACCGAGGTTGAGGGAAGTGTTTCTAAACTCCCAGAGCAATTTGACAGTAATTTCATGTTTGTTTAGTAAAAAAAAAAAGAAAGACAGAAAAAAGAAATCAGCTTCTGCTATTTGTCTTCTTTTCCATCTCATTTTTCTAGTAATCCATTTTTAGGATATTTTGCAGAAGGATAGATCTATAATGGACTGGAAATTTAGAAAAATCCATCCTACACCCCAGAAGTTTTGAGAAGCCTTGTTCTAAACGACAAATTGCAATGTGTGCCACGGAAAACATGGTGGAGGATAACGAGGACAAACCTGGTCCAAGGAGGGTGGTGTTTGATGGGACCTGAAGGAACCAGGCAGGCAAAGAGCTGGGGAAGGAGCTTTCCAGGCCAGGGAACCGCCTGTGCAAAGGCCCTGAGGT
>NW_005290086.1:0-542 GCF_000412655.1 Myotis brandtii
CCTGCGGCCAGGAGCCCCAGGCCCTGACGCCCAGCAGCAAGCTGACCGTGGACACCGACGCGCTGACGCCGTCCAGCACCCTCTGCGAGAGCAGCGTCTCCGAGCTGCTGACGCCCACCAAGGCCGACTGGGCCGTGCACCCCGACTCGGACTTCTTCGCGCAGGAGGAGGAGGACGACACCCAGTTCGGCTTCTCCCACCCCGCGGGCAGCCACGGCTGTCCGAAGGAGACGGATCTCATCACCGTGACTGGCGGCTCCTTCTTGGTATGAGCCCACGCCCTTCATTCCTCGCCACGTGGCCGACGTTCGCCATGTTAAGGATGTTCTGGGCTAACTGTGTGACTGCGGCCCTTTCTCGGGGGCCTGAGAAAGAACGTGGCCCCGGGCGACGCCTTTGCAGGTTTCAGTTCTGACCTTGAATCTGGAACTGTCGAGTTGAGTGACCCTGAGCAAGTCACTTAACCTATCTGAGCCTTAATGTCCTTATTTATAAAATGAGGTGGTTTGAATAGATTGCTTCTGAGGTCCTTTGAGCTCTGT
>NW_005290087.1:0-542 GCF_000412655.1 Myotis brandtii
ATGTGCCGCTTCCAAGCCTGATTCTTTTCCTCTGGACCACATTACTACTGATTTTGAGGGTGATACTGTACATCTATTTATTGTTGTTTTTTAAGAAGACATAGGGAGTTTATTTCCTTAGCTTTGGAGATAAACTTCCTTGTTGCAAGGTGTTCTGTGGGAGCGCTGAGCTTTGGCTGGGACTTTCTGACCCTTTAGCTTGGAGGAGCATCCTTTGAACTGAATCAAGGTTCCATCTATCAGCACATAGTGAAAAAATGTGTTCTAGGCTGGTCTCCTGTTGGTCACTTTTTCTATTGTGTAATAATTCATATTGTGCAATAGCATTGTTGTGGGAGCTTGCCTCATTACTTAGTAATTTCCTTTAACAGTAAAGCTGAGCTAGAGACATTCGCCCCTCTTCTCATTGTCCTGTTGCTAAATATAAAATGTAAGATGAAGTTCTCCTATTATTCAAGGGAAAGGAATGTGAGTCCTTGAGTAAAACTTAGAGAAAAACTTAGGGGGGAAGTAATACTTACTAAGGTTCCAAGCTGGCAGGC
>NW_005290088.1:0-542 GCF_000412655.1 Myotis brandtii
AAGACAGGATTAGTCTTGTGTGGATTTTTGAGCTCTACAGTTGAAGACTTTAGGTACCAAAAATCCAATTAATGTGTTATCCAGGCAACTCAACATTACACATTCAACATGTTGCTGAGCATGTTACATAAAAACACATACCTGCTAGCCCCTTATGAAAGCATGCTCTGACATATTCCCTGATTCCTTTCAAATCCTGAATTCATATCTTAGAAATGTCACCCCAAATTGGGCCCGTGATCCATTCAACTCAGGCAATAGCCATAACAGCCAACATCTACTATGCAATACTGGCACTGTGTTAAGCATGTCTCAAGCATTTTCTTATTTAATTCACTGTTCACATAGCAATACTGAGGGATGGACATCATTGTCACCATTTTACAAATGAATCTGAAACTTAGAGACACAAGTAATTTGCCCAAGCTCACATATCTTGCAAGCTACTGAAAAGGACTTGAACCCAGATGTCTGAAGCCCAAACCCAAGCTTTCAACCAGTTACATTCTAAGGTCAAGTCTTTTAGGGACGAATCATACTCT
>NW_005290089.1:0-542 GCF_000412655.1 Myotis brandtii
CAGTAATTTTCTCCAATACATCTGAGACTTGATGTTTGCCGCTGACAGTAGATATACTTCCTCTCAATTACATTTCCCAAGATTTCTCTATTTTGGGGAAATAGCACATTTATGAAGGAAACAAGTAGAAAGTGGCTGGTACATGCAAGCCTAGAAGAGTTCCTGAATTTAAAAGCACTAAATCAAGAGTCAGGCTACTTACATAGATCACAGGATTGAGCATCAGTGTGTTTTCTAAGCATCTGAGTCCAGGCTGCACAATCACTGGTATGCATCTACCACAGTCAATATAGAAGATCCTACAGCCAGAAACTGTGGGGAATGACAACATTTGAAGCATATTCACATCTTTACAACAAGTCATTGCTCATTATGTGTGTCTGACATCTTGGGAGCTACAAAGCACCTGATGACCGATGGTCACTTGAAACAAATTCTGAAAGTAGCTAAGAAAAGGAGGACAAGATGGAGCAGTAGCTTATCCAGGAAGCCAGATCCTGTGAGCTTTTAAATTTTAATGT
Organism: Myotis brandtii; assembly: GCF_000412655.1. Classification (NCBI taxonomy): domain Eukaryota; kingdom Metazoa; phylum Chordata; class Mammalia; order Chiroptera; family Vespertilionidae; genus Myotis; species Myotis brandtii. The sequence goes on from NW_005290089.1 coordinate 522, forward strand.
GTTATTTATCATCTAGAAAAA
>NW_005290090.1:0-542 GCF_000412655.1 Myotis brandtii
GCTCTAAACAACTGAGCTACCCAGCCAGGGCATAAAACATTTTTTCTGTGTCTCCAGGAGATAAATTATTAACTTGTGCTTAGGATATTAAATTATGCTCATCACTGTGTTAGAATTTTGTTCTTATAAATGTTTTAGTATTTTTGTATCAAAAGAATGAATGTGTAAAAGTCAGGTGGACATTATGAATGTAAGTCAAACTGGACTTTTAGTTTACCAGGTGAGTAAAAACTTTATAAATAAAGGGCTTTCTATTGAAAAGTCTCAACTCCAGTTCCCAATAAGCCAAATTTCATGAAGATTAAAGAACCTTCAGTGATAACCTTTGTGATGATAACAAGGAAGCTATATGACCATTTGGATATGGCAGAAATCAAAAAGAATATTCTAAAATGAAAAATAGAAGCTCAGAGGTACAGTAAAAATTATGGGGCGCTGGAGGAAAATAACCATTATATCAACACTAAAAGAGGGTTTTCTAAATTTTTTCACATACAAAGTTCAGCAAAAAAGAAAGTAGGGAATCCATTGTTCCAAAAATA
>NW_005290091.1:0-542 GCF_000412655.1 Myotis brandtii
ATATTGTAGCTTATCCTAACTGCCTTATCTTGTCCATAAGGGTGGCATAAGGGATTTTGTTATGTGGCATTTGACTTTGTTACATGAGAGATTTTATGAGATATTATTACTTGTCACAGACCATATTAAATGTCACATTAACTTTCTCTATGGTATTGTGTTTAGGTTTGTTTGGTAGAATATTTTCCAAGTGAACCCATGATGGCTTCAAGTAATCACCTTGCTTTTTCCACATGATAACAAGAAGTCTATTCATGACCAGCTCTCTTGCCAGGGATAAAGTCATATGTACACATCTTAATTTCTTGGAATTTGCTTATTTAGCCTTGGATATTGTGGCATATGTCCAGTTTTCCATTACTTTTCTCAAGCAAGTAGGAATTTGAAAAAAAAAATTTTTGCACAGCTTTTCAATAGCACTTTCTAGAATTCAGAGTTCACAAAGGATGTAATTTAATAAGGAGTTTTTTAGTAAGAAAAAGTCTGGGTTTTTTTCTGACATATGTTACTATATTTATGAAATAAACTGTGTTTAGAGGTCA
>NW_005290092.1:0-542 GCF_000412655.1 Myotis brandtii
TATTTATTGATTTTAGAGAGAGAGAGGAAGAGGGAGAGGATGAAAGAGAGAGAAACATCAATTTGTTCTTCCCCTTGTTTATGTATTCATTGTTTGATTCCTGTATGTGCCCTGTACGGGGATTGAACTGACAACCTTGGCTTATGGGGATGATGCTGTAAGCAACTGAGCTACCCGGCCAGGATGGACAGATTACATTTGGTAAATCTACTGCATGCCAGGTAAAATGGGGATAGCTCTACACAAGGGCCCGGAGGTTTTCAGTTAGCAAGTAATGTTCTGGACATTAAACACATGCTGGGGCATACTTCTCCAACGGCTCATTTGAGTGCTCAGGGGAAGGGGTACAGTCACTGAACAATCATCTCCAACTTTATCTATTTTTGGGAGTCTGAGTTTTGTTCTCCAGAGATTATGGTTCTCTAAAATATTCTGGAAGATCTTGTCAGGCTAAAAGCCAAATCTGGATGTTCAAGTTTATGGAAGGCAGACAAAAAAACTAAAAAACACGTGAATAACTAGTTCAGAATAGGACAAAATCT
>NW_005290093.1:0-542 GCF_000412655.1 Myotis brandtii
TTTCCTGAGACTGTTTTGGTTGCTGGTGACAAAAATCAACTTGAGCTAGCTAGCTTAACAAAGAAAACAAGACATGAGCAAATTATTATAAGGATTCACGGTTTCTCACAAAAACCTAAGGTAGGAATTTCAAAGGGGACCCAGAACCAAGACCTCAGAAGCCACGCATTTATCAGGCAGTACTTGCCTCCACCTCTCACCTCTACCCTCTGCTTAGCTTTTCTTATCTCCTCCATTTTCTTCTCTCTCGGCAGGGCTGCATTCCATGCCATTTCCAACCCTTGTAGGAAGATGGATGCTTCACTGCTCTTGAACTTCTATCAACTCATTTCCAATGACATGCTTTGTCTACTGGGCCATCTCAGAATCTAATTTTCAAGTTCTTGAGAGAATCCAACTTGTGTCAGGTATCCACTCAACCTTGGCCAGAGAAGATGGTTTCAAGTAGTAGTACAATAGCAGCTAAAACTTATTAAGTGCTAACTATACTTTATAAGCATTATCTTTACACTAGAGGCCCGATGCATGAAATTCATGCAAGG
>NW_005290094.1:0-542 GCF_000412655.1 Myotis brandtii
ATTAGGAAGGTTGAGAACCACTGCTCTAGACCTTGTTGCAAAGCCCGGTTTCATGAACCGTGTGGCCCGTGAGCTCCCCCAGCCCAGCGCTGGCCAGCTGCCTCAGAAGTGAATGCCTCTGGCCATGGTGGCAACAGGGGCGGGCGATTGGTCAGTTCAGCTCACATTCATTGCCACTGTGAGAAAGACCAGAAACAGCACTCAGTCTGCCCATGAGAGATGGAAAGCTACCGATTAAAAGCAGATTCTATCCTCAAAGCAAATCTTCCACTAATTAGGCACATTAGTTTTGTGCAAGTTCGGGTGTTAAATAACTTTCACTTCACTCATTTCAGAAGACGGGGCTGATGAGGGCAAGAGGATACGCCCCACATAACGAGAGCCATTGTTCAGTTCTTCAGGAAGGCGGCCCAGTGCAAGGCAGTGAGTTTTTCACCGCTGGACTCGCCCCCCCCAAAAGATAATTTTATAAATAGTGTTCTTTTAAAAATATTTTCAACCTCACTAGAAAACATAAAAGATGCCTAACCCCCAGGTGAATA
>NW_005290095.1:0-542 GCF_000412655.1 Myotis brandtii
GGGGCACCTGAAACAATCCTCCCAATACTCAGCACTCTTCGAGGTGCCCCTCTGTAGTGAGGTCTCCCACTAGACTATAAGTGAGTGGAACCTGGGACCATCCGATGCCGCATCTGGGGCCCAGACCAAGCCAGTGCACACACATATGTGCACACGAACTGCATACAACAGGCGTCCTTTCTGTTTGGCCTGGTCAGTCCTGAATGCTCAGTATCCATTCCATAGCAGTTGTCAAGAATTTTGGAAATCACCCTTTCTTTTGCTTGCAGGACTTAGCACGAATCCTGACACACAGTGGGTGCTTGTTATACGCTGAATTGTATGTTCCCCCTAAAATCCGTATGTTAAAGTCCTAACTCCCAGGACCTCCGAATGTGACTGTATTTTGAGATAGGGCCTTTAAAGAGATGATTACGTTAAAACTAGGTCGCTGGGACTCAGAGCGAGAAGGAGATGCCAGGCAAGGACAGGATGGTCATGTAAAGAATCCCATGTTTCAGGGCTGCCCCACTGGGCTTAATGCTTGATACAGATGGCCCATT
>NW_005290096.1:0-542 GCF_000412655.1 Myotis brandtii
AGAGAGACAAGTAGCAAAATGGGAAAGGAAGAGACAGCGAGAGCACCACAGAGAGAGTCCAAGACTCAGAGCAGAGGGAAGGATGAACATCCTCACAGAAACGACGCCTTCTCTCTCTGCCCAGCCCAACCCTCTGGGGCCAGGGCAGGGGATCGGGGCGTATCCATCCCAGCAGCAGTCTAGCCCCGCCTGCTCCGAAGACTTCCTAGTGAGGGAGGGAAAGCACCCCTCTCTTCTCCGAGGTGCCAGGGCTTCCCAGGCCACCTCTGCAGTGCTCTGGCCCAGGTAGGGGCCACAGCAAGTTATGACTGTCGATGGACAGGAGGGGTTTGGTGAGTGGGTTCCAGAGCAGACTGCCAGGTCTGGATCCCGTCCCCAGTTGCAGGGAGGATGGCTCTGCGGCTCCGCCCTTCCCCACCTGAACTTCACGGCCGAAAACCCTAGGTGTTCTAAGCTAGCCCAGTGTCCCAGCTGCACCCCAAAATACATAAAACAAAAGACGGACCCTCACATGTTTGAGTCCTCCTATACGTGTCGATCTC
>NW_005290097.1:0-542 GCF_000412655.1 Myotis brandtii
GAACGGAAGCAGATTGTTGAGCGTGAATTACGGTCGGGAAAATAGCATCGAGACGGCAGATCTGAATGTGATGAATAAGAGAGAAGTTAGGAAGGAGTCGGGAGCCGGCAGGGTGGCGTTCGCCTTAGAAACGGAAGAGATGGGCCCGTCTAATAGGTTTTCAGCTTCAGGAAGAGTGGCCCAGGCACATCACAATGAGGTGCCATCTCCCTCAAACTCGCCAACATGGAGTTTGCTTTTGTTCCAAAGCATGACGGTTTCCACGGGTTTTTTAAACGCGTGGCAAACGAATGGGTCCTCCTTCGATCCACAGGAAGTGGACGAGTAGAGTGTATATCCGATACGGAGCTAAAAATCCAGCTCCTACCCTGCCTCCAGGGCCCCAGCTGTAACATCTCAGGGACGGCCAAGGTCTCGGACCTGCTGACTCACCAGGCCCACAGCCCACCTCCCACGGTGTCGAGGGAGCAGCCGCCCTGATGCACTGACTGCATGAGAATGAAGACTCCTGCTCTGGGCAAACATGTCAAAGGAACCAGAAC
>NW_005290098.1:0-542 GCF_000412655.1 Myotis brandtii
GGCTTCTGAAGGTATGACACAGAGATCTTTAGTATATCTCTTTGTCAGGGTCACAGTTAACTTTCTCCAGAAAGAGACATAGTCTCAAGATGACTAAATCAGGCCAATGCAAATGCTCCATAGAAAAGCGTCTGAGCCTTGGATGTTAAGTAACCCACTCTTTAGGATTCACAGGAGCATTCTGTTGAATATGGGACCACAACATTTAAGCCAAGCCTTACGAAGTCTTTAAAAATCTTAATGAAATTTGGAAGTGGTGCCCTCAACCCTGAAATCATAGCCAGGCTGCTTTATATTACTTGAGATAACTAAGTTTTCTATCCTGCCTACTTTCACAATAGAGGGAAGGTGATCCACATTAACATATGCATGGCCCCTACATTTGAGTTGAAAATATGTTAATGTTATAATATTTATCTGAAATTAAGAAAAACGACACAAAATAAAAATTATATGTAAATATATGGACAAAGAAAAAAAGAACATAGGAAAACATAAATAGTTGTTTTAGGATGAGGAGACTGCAAGGGAATTCACTTTTT
>NW_005290099.1:0-542 GCF_000412655.1 Myotis brandtii
CTAATATATGCACAGTGCTCAGCCCATTGCTTGGTGCCTAGTAATCATATGTAATGCTACCTGCTAATAGATGTAACACATACTTGGTGTTTAACAAATTCATAGCTGTCTTATAAAGTTGCTGGCAATGGTTTCCATACAATGAATAAATAATGGGGCAAAAGTAGGCTTAAAGTTGTGTGTACACAAAACACAGAGTTTAATTCTGTACTATAATTTATTATTGTATTATTTTCCATACAAACACCTATAAACTTACTTTTGCCCCACCCTATATTATTTTCACTTCTTTTTTTCTTTGTTTCCTCCTTTGCCTAAATTATATTTTGTGATATTTTTCTTCTGTTTTTTTTTCCCCTTAGATTTTTCATTTTTATTCCTTGCAATACCCTTCATAATATTTAGCATAACTAAGTTCTTTGATAAATTTGGTTACATGAAACATTTGCTGACTTTAGTAATAAGAAATATAAAGGAGCAACAGGGTAATGAAAGATAGTACTGCGGTCCTGATGGAAATGTGAGGAAGATAATAATATCTA
>NW_005290100.1:0-542 GCF_000412655.1 Myotis brandtii
CCTCTCCCTGCTCAGGACTGGCCCAAGTCTTTCTCCTGGGGATGGTCCCCCCTGCCTACCCCGCCTTTTCAGGCTGCTCACCTGGGGCCCGGGCAGTCAGGAGAGTCAAAGGAGCATGGAATACTAGTAAACTGACCCGTTGAGTATGTCCATGAGGGCAGAATCTGACTGGTTCATGGATATTACCACCAGGAAACTTGGTAAAGAGGAGACTGCCAGCAAATAAAGGGCATATTCCCGGGTCTGGTGTGGCTCCTGCCACTAAAGTGTCTGATACTGTAGAAAGGTCTGAGCCGGTGAGGACTCAGGGTGGATAAATTCTGCGTGGACACGAGATTATGACATATTCAGGAAGCATCTTTCTCTCATATTTCCTGTTCTCTCACCCCCCCACCCCCCACCATGGCCATCCCTTTGAGAAGCTGCAGTACTCATTGTCTCGGAGTGACTGTGACCCTGTGAAATGCAGATGCTCAACTTCAGAGGAGAAGAGGAAGGACTCTGTGCATCAATGGCAGCTTTGGAAGAGTCGGTGCAGAGCC
>NW_005290101.1:0-542 GCF_000412655.1 Myotis brandtii
CAGGAACCACTTCTGGTGTGTCCTCCTCAGCAGTTGCCCAATTTTGTTGTGGCTCAGAAGCCTCCCCTCAGCCCCAGTGTGGGCTGCTGATTAGGGATGCAAACCCCCAGACTTCATAGCCTGCCTTTCATCTGAGAGCCCCGAGAGCAAGCTCCATCAGCGCTCTGTCCTGCTGGGCAGTGCGGCAGCCCCCTTGCCTTTCTTAGTCCTCTGCCCACCCCGTGTCCTCTCCTTGGCACGGCCAGCCTTGGCATCTGTGACTGCTGAGTGATTTCCACTCGTGACCATCTGACCCCCAATGACTTCCATTAATTACTTGGACCGGCTTTCCCTGCACAATCCCAGGGACGGCAAGGAGGGGATGTCCTTCACCGGTCCTTGCCCACCACCTCCAGCGGGAGGAGACGGGGCACCATCAGCGTTTTTCACTTTTCCAAAGATCTGCTCTCCGTGGAGGCCAGTCTGTCACTGTGAGGAGTTCCCTCCGAGAGCTCATTCTCTCACTAATCCTGAATCTTCCAAGGAGTCTGGATGTTTGTTGG
>NW_005290102.1:0-542 GCF_000412655.1 Myotis brandtii
CCTTTCGGACCTTGCGGACCACCAGTTGGTGACCGCTGACCTAAAGACTAGCTGAACAGAATTCTGAAAACGAAGGATAGAAAGAAATCACATCAAGACAAGTAGGAAGGGTGGAGACGCAGACTGGGGAGCTCCCACATCCACAGTGTAGGGATTATTAAAAAGGGAGGATAGCTAGGTTATGGAGGTCCCCTCTGGAGTGAGGGGTCCAAGCCTCACCCCTGGCTCCCCTGCCCAGGGTACCTGAGCCAGGAAGAATACCCATAACATCTGGTTTTGAGAACCAGCGGGGATTATGCCCCAGAAAGACAAAGGGTTATGGGAGACTGAGATGCTGCTCTTAAAGGGCTTGAGTACAAACTTGCTCCAAGCTCCAGTACAGAGGCAGCAGCTTGAGAAGCACCTGGATCATAAGGGGGAGGAATTCAACTGACTCACTTTAGGGTATGTGCTGGAGGAGCAGGAACTGGGAGAATCCTCTGAGGGGACGAAGTGCTGGCAAGCACTACTGTTCCTTTGTTCAGCTCTCCTCACCCCCAGCT
>NW_005290103.1:0-542 GCF_000412655.1 Myotis brandtii
CGGCGGCCTCATGAGGCTCCTGCTAAAACGTTTTTCCGATTTCACAAGAGAACCCAAGAATGCCTGGGCCTGAGAGCCACGGGAAGTTTAGTTTTAGACTTTTCCTCCGAAGTCCAGCTACCAAACAGCTCAGCGTGGGTCCTGAGTCCTGAGCCCCTCAGTTCTTCCCTGAAATTCAGACATAGAGCCCCGCGTCTCTGTCAATAGTTTGCCAACCAAGGGCCTGGGGTTCCCTCCACCCTCACCCCCTTTTCCGCCACTGGAGCATCACTGCTTTGAACCCACTGCCCCCACTGCCCCCACTCCCAAGGCCTGGGCTCCCAGCTGTCAGGTGGGAACAGGCTCAGCCTCTGCCCTCCCTGACGCTCGGGGCTCTCCCTTCCTCCTGCAGGCCGGACGCGAGTCCTCGCCTGCCGCCACCACTGCAGAGAATGGAGGCGGCAAGAAGAAGCAGAAAGAGAGGGAGCTGGATGAGCTGAAAAAGGAGGTGGCCATGGTGAGGCCCTCTGCCCCCCACCCTACCCTCCCTCTTCCCCACCCCC
>NW_005290104.1:0-542 GCF_000412655.1 Myotis brandtii
CAGACAGGCTTAGTTCAAGTTCTGCCTTCATCATAGCCCAGCACCCTGGCCTGAGTAGGTTAGCTTGAATCTCTCCTCACGTTTCCAAAGAACAAGGATAACATGAAATTAGTCCAACGTGAGGGTCAGGTGAGATGATTGCATCATCTACCCAGCAGGGAACACTGGGTGCATCACTGTCTCTTTCCAGACCTTCGCTCTCAGCACCTCACATAGAAGTGTCCTCAAACATGTCTGCTGAATAAATGGGTGAATAGAGCATATGCAATTTAAATCCTGCTGGTATTATTTGCATACATAAATAAATATGTAGTGTTTCTCTCTGAAACACAGACTAAGTTCTGAAGATTATTATGGTTTAGGTTGTATTCTAAGGGTAACAGTCTTTATCACATGCAGCAAAGCAACTTTGTTTTTCACATAATTTTTCAAAATTGGGTTTATAATTTAATAAGACAGGATCAATAAATCAATACATGTAAAATGGCTACAATCCCAGAACCCCTTTGGTCATTTCACCTTCTTTCAGAAAGAAATGCTTT
>NW_005290105.1:0-542 GCF_000412655.1 Myotis brandtii
TCTGAAATAAATAAAAATATATTTTTAAAAAAGAATATGCTAGAAAAATAGCAATGGATCACAAGAAATTTTTCTAGCATGTTCATTGAGCTCTTGGTCATTTTTCTTTAAAATGCCGTTTTTTTTTCTCTATTTCCCCTGGCATTTCCTTGACCGATAAGGTTATGTACTGGGAAAGAATATTGCAGTTGGAATAAAAAGACTTCCTTTCAATCCAAGCTCTGAGCCTGTAAGGTGGACTAGCATTTTCTGGGTTGAAATAACCTTAGCTACACCAGGCTGAACTGCTATTTAATTGAAGGTAGCTTCAAGCTATTTTTTCAACTCTTTCCCTACAAACTTCCATTGTAAATCAAGCTTGAACCTCTCTAGTTCTCCTTCTACCCACAAAACAGCATCCCTTCCCAAGTAGGATTAAATATTCCAGTCACAGCTCAGCCATGAGGATGTAATAGAAGTTCAGAGAGAGATCTCTGGGAATGTTGTGATGCAAACTCTAGCCTGAATTGCTTCCCATGAAACCATTGGCACATGGACCTTTC
>NW_005290106.1:0-542 GCF_000412655.1 Myotis brandtii
TCTTCATATAAAAATGGACTCTACTCACCTGAGTGCTTTTAAAAGCACAGCAGGAAGAGCAAGCAGTGGGACATAAGCATTAAAGATGACTTGAGTTTCCGTCTCTTATATGCAGATTTTCTTGGACTGACAGTTTTTCTGGAAAAAATAAAAACCCTCTTTCAAACGTGACTGGAACAAGATTCTAAATGTCTGGGTTTGGACATGAATTAAGCCACTCGTGTAGCTCCACAGATTCACACTGGAGGTACTGCAAAGGGTACGCGTGGCCGCAGTATTACTGATGGAAAACATGCATAAATTTAAAGACACAGTGCTTAGGAACCTTGGCAGCGGCTCTCTGCCCCCATCTTCTCCCCCACCGATGTGCAGAAGTAACTATTCTAGCCTTTATTCTCATGCTCTGAAGGCTCGGGACACTGATGGGCTGTGGTGGGAGGCAGAGGGGAGCGCTCATACATACAAGATCCAGGCACTGAGAGCACCGTTTCCTTCCAAACTCCCCCTAGTTGGTTGGTGGAAAGCAGTGGAGACACCATTTG
>NW_005290107.1:0-542 GCF_000412655.1 Myotis brandtii
GTGTACAGGACAACGCTCCAACCAGCTGAGCCACCTGGCCAAGGCTAGAAGGTTTATGAAATCAGTACTTCCAAATTAATCCACTTGCAAAACTTTAACCACAGATATGAGCTGATTTTATGTTACTGACTTTTCCTTCTCAGCTCACTGTCTTGCAGAGTTAGGTGAAATATCTTAATTTATATATTAAACAGTATATAATAGTATATGCTACTTTGTATATCAATCAATATGTAAAAATGGACAAATATAAACTCATTGATTCTTGGGACTTGTCATTCATTCATTTAGCTACTCATTCAAAAAAATTTATTAGGCACTTACTATATACAAAGTACAGTGCTTAGCATCATAGAGATATAAGAATACAGACCCTGTCCCCGAGGCACTTACATTTTGTTATAGAGATAGAACATGCACATAAGTAGCTGTAGCCTATGGTAAAAACAAACCCATAAAATATTAGAAGTGAAACTGATATAACTGCTTTGGGAAATCAGAGGAAGTAGAGAAATCTAGCACGGGGTTCAGGGAAAATTCAT
>NW_005290108.1:0-542 GCF_000412655.1 Myotis brandtii
GCGGTAGCGCCCACTTTGGGAATCACTGTCCTAAATGGTCGTTGATATCACAGTACATCTGTTTTTCTGATAATAAAATTCACAAGTAAAAATAATTTTATTCTGCCTCTATTTTCCAATCACCATAACTGAGATAAGGTACTTCAATTGTAGTTAGTAAAGTAACATTTATGGTTTTGGATCAATGAAGTTAAACCAACACTAAGCATGTTGTTAGTTACTATCCCTCCACCACATTTCAAGGACTTATTTCCACGTTAGTATACATACCGCAATAATGAGCCCACTAGGTCCATTTACGTTATCAACCCAACCCTAAAATAAAGAAGAAGATCTCTATTGATTACACATGTCAGAAAAGTGTAATACCTTTGGAACATTTGCAATCTAATCTTGATACATTTCAAACAGGAGCACTGAGACCCCAGCTAATATAATTGTCTAATCCAGTAGGTCTCACATAACACACAAAGGTCAATGGCAAAGCACTGTATATTTCTGCACTTTATTTGTGCAAGAATTAAAATTCTGCGAGGAGGAGC
>NW_005290109.1:0-542 GCF_000412655.1 Myotis brandtii
CACTTTAATAAATATTATGTAGTTTTCACTCCTCTGCTAGATTGTAAGCTCTCAGAAGCCAGAGAGCTTGTCTTATTCTGCAACCTCTCAGTAGCAAGCATAGTGACCTACGTATACTGAGTGTTCAATAAATATTTGTCAAGTGACTGAATGAAAAATTTCTGCTCAATTATTGCCTCCTCAAGTAAATCTTCTCTGGTGATCCTAAAGACTCCTTGAGTATCTCATCCTCACCTACATAATTTTTCTTTATTACATTATCTGTATATGATATTGTGGTCTATGTTTATTTGTCTGTTTCTTTCCCATTTATTCTGCCATACATAAGCCCTAGGGGAGCAGGGACTTTGTTCCTTTCTTCATCAGCAGTTCCTAGAACAGTAGCTAGAACATAATGGGCACTTAATAAATATTTGCTGAATCAGTGGATGAATAATTCTATTTTTTAATAATTTAATATTGATATTCTTTTAATATGAGGTTTATCAAGATATATATAAACCACCAGGAGGCAGACACTCAACACAGGAGCTGCCATGACA
>NW_005290110.1:0-542 GCF_000412655.1 Myotis brandtii
TCTCGAGGTGTCTTGTTGGGCTCAGTGGCACAGTCTTCCAGATCACCTGTGCTCAGTACTCCAGGAATGTTTCTTATGGGTTATGTGCATTCCCTGTTTTAGTTGCATCTTGATGAATGCTGTTGGCCTTTTAGTGGGTGGAGTTAACCCTTCAGGCTGGGTGACTGTAAGGGTTAACCTCAATCATTGAGTGAGACATTGTATAGGGCTGCCCTTTGAGGCAGAGTTGCTCCCAGCAGGATCTAGTGGCTGCCAGAATCTTCCTTTGGGTGTGTCTCTTGTGTGGCTGGTTGAATTGACCTCTGGTGTTGTCTGAATCCCACCACTGGCTGTGTCGGTTCTGGGTCCACTTGAGTGGTGTTCAGGTACAGGTCACTATCAGACATTGTATGTAACTGGTTTTGGTCTGCCTGTCTAGTGCTACCAGGCTGTTTACTGTTTGCGTCTGCATCTAGTGGACCTGGGTTGCCACAGAGGGTTAATCTGTATATACGGGTCAGCTTCCTGGAGTTCTGAGCTGGGCTCAGATAAATAAAAGGTCA
>NW_005290111.1:0-542 GCF_000412655.1 Myotis brandtii
CCCCCCAACCACTTAATCTGCTTTCTCTCACTATAGATGTGCCTTTTCTAGGATTTCATATAAACAGAATCATAAAATAGGAGGCTTTTGTGTCTGGCTTCTTTCGCTGAGCATGTGCATTCACCCTTAGCATGCTTTGTGCTGCCCCATTTCTAGAGGTGTCTGTAGCCCAACCCCCCTGAAATGCAGGCCTCAGCATAGGGCAGTGTCTGAGGCATCACTGGGTCTCATGCCCAGAACAGGTGCAGTGTCAGAGGTGATGTCAATGCAGAATGAAAACCCACCTCAAGCCTGGAGTCCTCTCCCCTGGGTCCCCCACAGAGGCTGCCCAAAGGCACACCCACACCGTGCTCTGCTCTCTGCTGTCTGTAGGCATCACGACCACTTCTGTGATGCTCCGTCCCTGCACACAGGTGGCTGTGGCCATAGAGAAGTCTTTTCAACTCAGGTTTGCACTGCACACACCAGCCATCTTGAAGCCTAGTGTATCGGAGGTCATGGGCGGAATCTCTGCCACTCACCAGCTGTGCAGCCTGTGAAAA
>NW_005290112.1:0-542 GCF_000412655.1 Myotis brandtii
CCCCCCCCTTCCTTCCCCTCCTAGTCAACAGACATCGGCGTGCTTCCTTCTGGTGCCTTTCTGAATACCTTACATCCTGGTTCTTTACTTTCCAAGTCCACTCTCCTTGGCTCCAACTAAAACGGCTCTAGGTCATTCATTTGCCAACGCTCTTCCAGGGAAATCCTCCAAGCAGTCTTTCTTTGGTTCTTAAAGTAAGTTTCACACTCGGTTCTCCTGAACTAAAAGTTTCATCTCGGCCCTGCCCGGGCCTGCCTTCCAGTCTTCATGCTTTGCATTCCTGATGGGCTGCTGGCTCTTCAGAGGTGCTCACCACTCAGCCCTCTGGCTCCCAGGATCACCACTGCATCTGCTGTCCCCCTTTCCCATTTCCCTCTCTCATGGCTGCTAGGGACCCCATTGGTACCAGTAAAGAGGATGCTGTCGGGCACATCCAAATGTAAGTACTTTTCAACTTTAACGAGACAAAACTCTCCCCAGGCTTTCGGGTAAGGGATGCTTTATCAGGAAGGCTGCCGTGCATTTCTAGACTGCTGTCTAGC
>NW_005290113.1:0-542 GCF_000412655.1 Myotis brandtii
AAAAAATCAGAAAAATAACCATTTCTAGTAATGTTTTCTAAATAAGCTATTAACAAACTCTTTCTGAAAATATTTTTGTGACTTCAACAAAGATATATCACTTAATTCCTCATAACTAAAAAACAAGTTAACATTATAATACAAAATTAGACCTCAATCTACCAAACTGCTTCAGTGACATTTACAACTAAATTTATATTCTGAGAAAGAAAGCAACATTTTTCCCAGGGTATTTTCTATTTGTTAAAATGGGCATTAACATTTGACAAGTTAATGATCACACAATGATTACGTAAAAACCTTGGACATTAGTTAATGTGTGCTGTCTTATCAACACTAATAAAACACCTATTGAAATTAAAGTGTCACATCATTTTACAAAACCTTTACCTCATGACTGAGCAATCTCAATAGAACACCCTCTTCTGCCAGGAAAATTGCCTTCTAAGTGTAATGAATTTTTTTATTTATTTAAAAAAATGTTTAGGCAAACTGGGAAGAAAACCCACGTAATTCCTAAATGCAGAAATGTTTATTATATA
>NW_005290114.1:0-542 GCF_000412655.1 Myotis brandtii
GGTGTAGATGGATCGGTGATGGGTGAAGAGATGCCATGGTAAAGTGATGAGCGCTGGGGATCGTTAGTTTAATCTGAAATTGTATAAGCCTCTCCACACCTGGCGGGGAGGGCAGGCAGGAACAGTGACGGTGGTTAAATGCACACAGTGATGGGCACAGAAGAATGCTGATCCCCGGGAACCTACCTTGGAAGGTCAAGGAGCACCCAGGGTGACTCTCAGATCTGTCCACGATCTGCGTCGTCCTGCCCTCCTAGCAGCCCCTCTCCTCTTGCTGCTGATAATACTGGCCTCCTGGGTCCCCAGTCACCAGCTGTCTGACCGTCTGTTCTTCCCCGGATTGAACGCTCTCACCGCTGCTCATCTCCTGTCCCTGGGCTGGAATGAGGAGAAATGAGGACCCTCCTGCTCTGCTGGTGGGAGAGGAAACTCATGATACTTAGCGTCTGTATTGGGTACCAGTCCCTAAGGGGGCCTCTCTGAGGACAGCGTTCTGGCACTGTTTGTTAGCAAGAAGCCAGGAAGCCTTGAAATCTGTCCCT
>NW_005290115.1:0-542 GCF_000412655.1 Myotis brandtii
TCAATGGAAAAAATACCCTTGGGTGAGGATTAAAAAACGTTAGCTCACGGAACATCTCCATTAGATCCTTCCACCCTCACCTGATTTGCTTCTAATTCTCCCACCCAGTTGCTCAGAGTCAAGGCTTGAAGTTTTATGCCTCGAGCCTGGAGGTCAGGTCCTCAGGAAGAGTCCCAGAGGAGGAAGCTGAAAGAATAGGCAGGGGAAGGTCCTAAAGTTGCATTAGCCAAACTGTTACTGAAATCTATCCTGGGTAAGAGATTTGTGAAGAATTTTCTGTAGGAGAGAGACATACGATTTGTATGTTAGGATGATTCCATGGCAGGAAGGATTGGAGTAGACCAGATGCAGAAAGATTCTTCAGGAGGCTCCTCCAAAAGCCCACAGAACACATAAACTAAGGTGGTGAAAATGCAGAGGAAGATAATATAATTGGGAAGACTTAGTGACCCACTAGACATGGAGGGGTGAGGAATGAGGAAGGTTCTAAGATGATTTTCTTCATTTCTTCTTTTTAAAAATATATCTTTATTGATTTCAGA
>NW_005290116.1:0-542 GCF_000412655.1 Myotis brandtii
ATTATTTGCTCAGTCATTAAAACCACTTAGTGAAGACAAAGAAATGCATCCACAAGTGTATACTTTTTAGCTTTATGCAGTGGAATGATGATGGTGGAAAGAATGTCTGTCACATTCTGTACCAGCTGAACCCTTGCCCCTAATTTGATGATTCTGCTTTGGGCGGGGGGGTGTTTTACAGACACTTAAGGAAGTAGGTTTTGTTATTTTCTATCCCATCTTACCTCCAATCAAGAGAGACTGGGACTATTGAGTACACCAAAGTAGAGTGCTGAATTTGATAAGTTCCTTTCTGATAAACATCAATATAATTTGACTAGAAAGATCAAGAGATTTGGGAGAATGATTGAGAAATCCTCACTTTGCTGCCTGCACCATTTTGTAATGATTTCAATTATAGAGGTGCTATAGAAATAGTTTATGAAAATGATATGGCAGAAACATACACTAACATGAAATTAGAGTGTTGTGCAAGGAACAGCGTGCAGTCTGGAGAGAACTTTAACCCACACTGAATTGTCTGCTAAGATGAGTGTTGAACA
>NW_005290117.1:0-542 GCF_000412655.1 Myotis brandtii
TGGTCATTTGTTATAGCAGCAATAGGAAACTAATACAAATAGCAGAACTCTCTTAAGTGGAGAATAAGAAGCAGGATATGAGTTGGGGATGAGTCCAGGCAGAAGAGAAGTCTCCCAAGAGCAAAGGGTTTTCCTTGGAAAGAAATAGTTTCTAACCTGCTCAGGGTGTGTTCCTTGTCCCGGACTGGTTTAAGCTCTTATCACATATTTTCAAGAATCCTGCTATACCCACTCACAGGTCAGAAGAGTCACTGCGGTGGTACCTGAGCAGTAAGAGGGAGAGTCCTGCCCAGATGTGTGTGGCCACAGAGCTCGTGTAGAGGACTCCTGAGGCCTGCCCTGGCCCCTCCCCAGCTGATGGGAGGCTCTCCCACATTTTCCAAAGATTAATCTAGCAGCAAGGCACAGAGAAAGCTAGTGGGATGGCACATGATTGTTCATGCAGCATCTATAATAATAAAAGTGTAATATACTAACTAGACCGGACAGCCAAACGACCTTCCAGACTTCCTTCTGGATGACCTTCCAGATGAAGCCGTGGC
>NW_005290118.1:0-542 GCF_000412655.1 Myotis brandtii
ATAGGTGAGGGTTAAAGTGGATGCATTGGGAGAGTAAGGCATGGTGCTTTGGCTATCCCTGAACCCAGATAAGCTTTTTATAATAAGAGGAATTATGAGCCTCTGTCAAATAGCCACACAGACAAAAGGGAGAGTAATAACATCTGACTTTAGAAAGCAAGGACATCTTCATGGAAGAGGTAGCAGGTAAGCCTGGTCTTGTAAGCATGAGTAAGTTTCTAGAGATAGGGCATCCATTTGAGGAAAATGAATTTCAGCTGGTAAAGAAAGACATGCCAATTGGGAAAAGTTAGGATACATTTGGAAAACTCCAAGATAGAAAGTTAGTTGTTGCTGATTGACTCCTAGTCTTTGTACATCGATCAAGAGTACATACTGCCAACATGATTTATGACTACTAATGTTGGTCTTTATCACCTGGCTAAGGGGGTATTTATCAGGTTTCTCCACTGTTAAGTTTCTCTTTTCCCCCTTGTCTAAAGGGAACCACCTTTTTTTTTTTTTAAATCCTCACCCAAGGACATGTTTTTATTGATTTGAGA
>NW_005290119.1:0-542 GCF_000412655.1 Myotis brandtii
TGGTTCTCAAACTTTTGCATCCATCCACCTGGAGGGCTGGTTAAAACACAGATCACTGGGCCTCAACCTCAGAATTTCTGATTTAGTGGGTCTGAGAATTTGCATTTTTAACAAATTGCCAGGTGAGGCTGGTCTGAGCACCACACTTGGATAGTCATTGTTGGCAAAAGCTAAAGTGGTGTGACTTTAAGCCCAGATCTCTTCCATCCCCTTTTCCTATACAAAAATCTTTTGCCAAGTAGCCCTGCCATTAACCTTTTTTAGTTAGGAGGTTAAAGACCTAAGTAAAAATGCAAACACTATCCAGAAAGCATAATCACATTTTGTGTTAGCTCTATTCTAGTATAGTTTACTTAGCCAGTTATCAAGCAGATGTCTGAGGAAAATGGCAATAAGGACAGGAGGGGTTTGATGGGATCAAAAAATTCAGTCAGTCCAATCATAGTGTTTCCAACTTTTTTTAGTCCCAGAATCCTCTCTTCAAACAAAAACTTCAGAGGAAGCCCAATATACAGAACCCAATGGAAAGGGTCTGAAAAACC
>NW_005290120.1:0-542 GCF_000412655.1 Myotis brandtii
TTATACATGGGGGCATCTTATACATGGAAAAATATGGCATTCATGATACAGTTAAAACATAAAAGCTAAAGATAGACTCATAATTTTAAACATAATAATTCTTGCATGAAAATGCTGATAATTTCTGAAAAGTTTTTTATCAAAACCTAGAAGTAAGATGAAGCAGTGATTAGGAAGAGATAAAGGCATGGAGAAAAAGAAGGGAAAAGGAAAGGAGACTGGGAGAAAGAGATAGTAAAAATTTCAGAAGTTCTTATCATATGAGATATGATATCAGGGAGGGGTGGTAGAGAAGTTAATAATTTATAGAGCCATTTTTGGGGAAATACAGGTTATCTTGTTCACAATCAATCTCACTGACAGCTACGTATGGTATAGCAACCATTAGTGGAATTGAAACGTGTAGTAATAGTTTCAGATTAATGGGGAAAAAATGGAATGAATATTAGTCTTACTCAACCCATAAAAGAAAAAGGGGAAAAAGCACCCAACAAGGTGATGAAATAAAAGATAGAAAGGTAGCAGACAATCACATGCATATC
>NW_005290121.1:0-542 GCF_000412655.1 Myotis brandtii
TAAACAAGGAAAACCAGGCACACGCACATCTGTAGAGCAGGCACTCGACTGCGTGGCCATGATCACAGAGCTTCGATTCTGAACAACTGGGCTCCCACCCTACGCCTCTGTGGGTGCACAATGGGGATCACAGGAAGGTGCGGCCCTCGTTTCCGCATCCCTGCTCGCTGCTCGCTGCCCGGCTCGGCTGCACAGCCGGCTCCATCTTGGAAAAAAAAGGACTTCTGGTTTCACTCTTCATGTCGGCGTCTTATTTCTTGGAATCAGTTGTAACTGCCATTTTCATTTCGCACCTGGACATCTGAAAAAGGTTGGGGGACAGCCACCCCGTTTCACACAGGAACGTTGTTTATGGCACCGGGCCTGCCGTTTCTGGGAACCCGGCCATGACTCACTGTTCTGAAACTTACCCAGAAGCACTGGGACTTTCACAGAAGCACTGAAATACAAGGAAATGTGGTTCTGAGTGTCTGGAAACACCAGTTCATGGAAACACCATTTCCTCTTCACAGCATGACGATGCTCAGCCAGACTCCGAGCCC
>NW_005290122.1:0-542 GCF_000412655.1 Myotis brandtii
GAGCAAGCTGGGAGTTTTACTATGCAATTCCTTGGCCCCTCCCCAGAGTCTGCACCTGCCCAGAAAGGTGCATCTCTCAAAAGCTTCCCAGTGATCCCGATGGGCTCCCAGGACGAAGACCCACTGGCCGTCACACTCACCGCCTCTGCCTCCTCGCCACCGAGTCATTCATCAGCCGCTGCACCTGGCCGCGCCCACCTCTCCTTGGTTTTATCACCCGGGACCCTGTTAGTGCCAAGCCAACAGCCACGGGTACATCCACTCCTACTGGGCCACGGGCAGGTCTGACCTTCACGCTTCCTCCCATCTGTAAGCCTCGCTCTTCTTGCCGTCCATGGCACACCTTCTCCGCTCTCAGGAGTTTATATTCTACTGGGACCCTTCCTCTTCCTCTTTATGCCAAGGGAACTTAAGTCATAAAGAAACTGCGATAACATTTATACAGCAAGCCCTCAATTTTCACTCGATTTAATGGACTTTGGCTATAATGGACAAAATTACTGGCCCGTATGTCATATGTGAAAATTAACACCCTGTTAATT
>NW_005290123.1:0-542 GCF_000412655.1 Myotis brandtii
CTCAACCACTGAGCCACACCAGCCGGGCTGGTGTCTTCTTTTTAAATCTCTCCAGTGCCAGTCCTCCCACAATTCAGATAACATAGTTTAGAAGGCCCTTCAGAATCTGACTCCAGCCTATTTGATAAAGCATTATCTCTCCCTAATGTTTCTGCACGTGACATGTCTCACTATTATTTGATCACATCATGCGCTTCTTGCTTTTGTGCCTTAGATGGTGCTGCTCAATGGAAAAATCCTACGTGGACTACAACAGGCAATAACAATTTACCTCCTCTGTTTCAGAACACCTTACATGCCCATTATTTGTTTCCAGCCACACGTATTTGTGTATCTTCCTTGTCATTTTCACTTCTAGCATTTAGCACAGTTCCTGATACATAGCTGTTATTCAATACACAAAATTGAATAGAGGATGAAAAAGCAGAATGTTGAACACCAGAAGCACCGTGAGTGGTGATACCACAAGGCTTAAACAACAAAACAGTTTAATGACAATTTTACACATAAAAACACATCTCCTCCTCCTCCTCCACCTCCTC
>NW_005290124.1:0-542 GCF_000412655.1 Myotis brandtii
GAACAAAAGTTATGTGTATTTATTTATTTATTTATTTTTATTTTATTATTAAATTTACTGGGGTAATTTTAGTTAATAGTATCATATAGGTTTCGGGTGTACATCTCCATGATACGTGATATGTATATGGAATTAGGGCCCACCATCCAAAGTCAAATCATCTTCTGTCACTATATATTTGTACTTTTTAAATATTGATTTTTATAGATTCAGAACATAATCAACTTACATTGGGTCTCAGAGAAATTAATGTTTCAAGTGTTCAAGTTAAAGGTGAAAAAAAACACATCCTACAATCAAAGCCTCATTTTTGAATTTCCAGTTACCAGAACTATAAATCTAGGTACTGTTGACAGCACCAGCTCTGTCAGGAACAAGTTGCAAAATTTTTCTACCTTGTATTGCCTTCTTATCTGAACTCTAGAATATGGAGGCCAGGTAGATTCTTTCTAAAGTTATTCTGCTCCTATTATTCTGTGATGGCATCTGTAGATATACTACAAGACTGTTTGCCTTCTTCGTTTAGATGTGCAGATTGAAAT
>NW_005290125.1:0-542 GCF_000412655.1 Myotis brandtii
CGGAGTGAGCTCCCCAGGAAGGCACTTCAGTCCCTGCGCCTGAAAGCAAGACCCAGACACTAGCCTCTGGTTCATTCCCAGACACGTTATGGCTCGTGCATCTTATTAGAAAGAAGCCAATATTCTGGCAAAATCTCCAAGACTTCAATGAACTATATCTCAGTGCAAAACAGTCAAGGCAGGTTGGTTTGTAAATATTTTAGAAGATCATTAAATAGTAACAGAGAAAGTAATTTAATATCCTCTCAGTCTCTGCGAGAGAATAGAATTACTTCCTTTGTTTACCAGTTGGGTTGAAAACAAAGAAAACACCCAGAGTAGAAGGCAAACCAGGAAAACTCCTCTCCATTGAAGCCATCCCACAGGTTCCTTTGTTCTCCCCCAGCCCTGCCTAATAACCATAAATAATCGGAAATGTTTTCACTTTTGCTGACTGACCACTACAGCTATAAGTCCTCATTTTCTGCACAACCTCACATTTTCATTTTTCCATTTTAATATTTTAATATTATTTTTAACTTTCCTTCCATGCTAGGTTTTTT
>NW_005290126.1:0-542 GCF_000412655.1 Myotis brandtii
TCAGCAATATAATCCCAAACAAGGACCAGCCATCTTGCCAGCGTGGATGCAAACTCATTCGCTTGCAGGAACAGAGGCTCAACAGCAAAAAACACAGGCATGTTAAGGGCATATGTTGCTAATAACAATTCATTATCATCACGATAGCTTGTTCACCAAACATCAGTGAGTACTAATGTATTAAGGTTGGTCAAAATTAATGTTTTAAAAAATAATACAGTAAACCCTCCATTTTTTGGACCTTGATTTCATGGGCTTTGGATTTAATGGACAAAATTTCAAGTCTGTATGTCATGTGTTAATGCTAAAATGATTTTAACCAAAATTTGCTTATAATTAAATCAACAGATTATTTTTTTTCATTATTAATTCACTGTTAGTTTTAGCCAATAGGCCATAGGTTGGGAAAACATGGTAGTGATCTCACTGACATAAATATTACACATCTACAACTATTGTCTACATATTTAAACCCAAGAGTCACTAGTAAACAGTATTTGGGGAGTGATTAGCATGTGATCACATGCATCGCTCTAGGCCAG
>NW_005290127.1:0-542 GCF_000412655.1 Myotis brandtii
CAGCTCTAGGAGAAATAAATGTGTTGTTTAAGCCACTCAGTATATTGTATGTGTTTACAGCAGCCAGAGCTAAGACATAGAATCATAGTCTTCCCTCGATGCCAGCCCAGGACATTTCTTCTCACCCAGTGTGGGCACCCCAAATGTCTCTTTCAGTCAGCACCTGGAGAGCCCTAAGCCAATGACATTTATCCTCCCAACGACTATTAGGTGGCACCCGGTTGTCATTCTCCACGTGTCCAGACATCACTCCTCCTCACCAAACACCACTAACCAAGTATGCTCAATAGACATGTGTATATATGACATGCAAATAGAAAAAGATGAATGTAAATCTTAAATTGCTATTTATATTAGCACAGAATATAATAAAATTATGGAGTTATAAATCTGATCATCGCTGCTGCAATACTTTTATTCCACAGCTAAGGAAACGGAATCTCAGAAAGATTAATAGCTGACACAAATTCATGGAGTCAGGATAGAAAAGGGCACAGGGACAACACCGTCCAGCTCTTTTTATGCTTTAAATGATCATTTTT
>NW_005290128.1:0-542 GCF_000412655.1 Myotis brandtii
CTTTCTGATTTTCACAATATGCATCCCTTAATGGGTAAATAATTGTTTCTCCTATAAGGAATAGTAATCCATCCTATGTTGCTATTAAAGCAAGAATTATGCACATCGAGTTGGAGATTTACTATTTAGGGTTTGCAATTTTTACTGAAAATGATTCCCATGTCCCTTCTGAGGTTTAATAAAGCCTACTCTGGCAAAGGAAGGAGTCCCTAGGCCAATGTCACAGTCTTTACAGCTTACTCCAAGAGGCTTGTTCAATGAATTCCTTGGCCTCACCTAATGTGGTTATTGGGGAGTAAGTTCTTTCTGCAGGTGGCACAGTTTTAGCGGGCAACTTGTTGTTAGGGTAAGTTTGGTGGCCTAGCAATTACTTTAAACTTTGAATTACAATCTGTTCTATTCAGTCTTAGGATTCTTTAAATATAATTCTCTACTATAGAGAAGGTTTCTAGTCTACTTACTTTCTACTAAATATTGGGTAATAATCAAAGCCAAATATCTTATCTAAATACTAGAGGCCCGGTGCATGAAATTCATGCATG
>NW_005290129.1:0-542 GCF_000412655.1 Myotis brandtii
GAACCTGAAGCTCAGACTCAAATGTCTATCAAGCCCTCATCAGGAGTGAAGCAACCCCATGAAAGCCTGTTTCTCAGCCCCAGCTGAATGTTGCACAGCAGGACTGTGGACTCAGCATTGCCAAAGTTTATGTGTTTTTTTCCAGACAAGCCAGACATTTGGATCTATTTTATGTAAATTTTCCTAAGTGTAAATGTTGGCAACTGTTTTAATTTTGCAAAGATACTGGGCACCCCAGACAAGACATATTTTGAGGCCAGAGTTGGCCCACAGACTTCCAGTTTGCTGCCACTGAGCTGAAGCCTTCGCTGGGTGGTGGGGAAGGCATCCATTTGGCCATGTGTGGAGTCGGGAGAAGCAAGAGGGGAAGTAGGATGATAAGTTAGGAAGTGATTGAAATACTTCAAGTTAGAGGGGATGGTGGCTTATACTACTAAGGGGAGCAATGGAGGTGATGAGAAATGGTCAGATTTAGGGAATATTTGAAGGAAGAACTGACATAACTTGCTTATGCATTAGGGGTGAGGTGTGGAATAAAAGGA
>NW_005290130.1:0-542 GCF_000412655.1 Myotis brandtii
AACATTTTGAGGAACTGCCAAACTGTTTTCCAAACTGGCTGCTACATTTACATTTTCACCAAAATGTATGAGATTTCCATTTTTTTCACATCTTCATTAGCACACACTATTCTCTGTTTTTATTTAAATTTATAATATTAGTATAACCATTCCAAGGGCTGTACAGTGGAATGCTATCATGACTTTGATATGCATTTTCCTAACTACTAATTACATCAAATAGCTTTACATGTGCTTATTGGCCATTCGTACCTATTCAGATCCTTTGCCCATTTTTTAATCAGATAATTTGTTGTTCATCATACATGTGAATTGTCAGAAGAATATATCAATTGCTGACGATACTACTTGAAGATATATAACTCCATCTCTTACCAAATTGCAAGCTGACATTTTAGTACCTTCCCAAAGGAAAAGTGATTACTGTTTTATAAACTTTCACTCTAAAGAAAAAGGAAATGGAGCCCGGCCACAGTGGCTCAGTGGTTGATTTTCAACCTATGAGCCAGGAGGTCAGGGTTTGACTCCTGGTCAGGGCACAT
>NW_005290131.1:0-542 GCF_000412655.1 Myotis brandtii
GACTGGTGTTAGCCTCAGGCGTCCAAAAGTCTGCTGACCTTAAGGATTTGGGGGAAGAAGGGCTAACAGCTATGTGAACTACTCCAGCAGAAGGTAGAAAGATTAAGGGGCTGGGTATAGAATGAAAGAACTGAGCAGAGTTCCGAGATTTTGATTTAGTATTTGGCATGGCAGTTAGAAAAAACATACATAGCACTTGTCCTGTAAATGTGTTGAGTTAGAGTGCTAGATTTTGTCCATCAGAGAGTTAAAACTATTTTCATTACTTAATTCCATAGTCATGATTTCAGATTCAGTTTTCTTTATTGCATGAGTAAAACCTTTTCCAAATGAAACTTGAACACTTTCTTTAAATTTCACTATGAAAATATAAATGCTCTTGAGAGATATCACCCTTGAATCTCTTTCATTTAAAATATTAATCCTTAGTTAGTGCTATTTTAGCACCTACTAGCAGATAGGAATGCATGAGAAGAGGGAGGGTTAAAGGGATTCCAGGAGATAAGTAGAAAATACTACCAAAGATAAAATTTTTCCATGGA
>NW_005290132.1:0-542 GCF_000412655.1 Myotis brandtii
CCCAGTCACCTTCCCCCAACACTTAACACACTATTGTCCATGTCAATGACTTTATGGCTTTTTCAAGAGGTAGTCATAATAGTAATAAACAATATTTTCTCTGGTTCTATCTGCAAATTTAGGATATCTCTAATCTCCCTCTAATCCCTGTGACTAGAAGGTCCCAGAGCAGATATGGCTTTATAGATGTCATCTTATATAATATTCCAGAGTGATCATTGTGACTCAAGTAGAAGTATAGTCTTAAGGATTCTATGGCTTAGTCTGGACTCAATAAGAATGAGTTCAGGGATTGGTTTGTGAGCATGGTGGAAGAAGTCACAGGGACTGTTCTTTACATGCTTCCTACTTTCATTCTCCTCACTATAATACGTTATCCTAGGTATTGTTCCTATCTGTGGTCTCTAACTCCCTTCTCTTCAGACATCTTCAGTTGTTCCTTCTGATTAATGTTTGACCCATACATGTTCCAATAAATAATTACCTTGTTGAAATAGGCTAAATAATCCCTGATGAATATAGATACTAAAATCCTCAACAAA
>NW_005290133.1:0-542 GCF_000412655.1 Myotis brandtii
AGGAAGTGAACTTTCCAGGTGTTAATAGGCCAAGGCTGCTTAGAAAGGGGGAGCTGAGGGCAACAATTTAAAGGGAGATCAACCTTCATACTTCAGACAGCTTTCTCAGAGAAGCCCAGAATCAGCAGCCCTAGTGAAGAGGCCAGGCATGTGAGAGATACAAGTAGAAGATCCCACCCAGCACAGAACCCTTCTTTGGCTAAAATATTATCAAGTAACAACCTCATTTTGAATCTTCCTATAACATTTCTCAAGGCACCACTGGTAGGTTAATAAATCAATGGGTAGTGTATTCTAGGGATTTCTCGGTGGGTTTCAAGCCAGGCTGCTTTATTCTATACCCTGGCTTCATCACCTGCTGGTGACTTTTGGAAAAGTCACTGCACTTCTCTATTCCTCAGTTTCACCATTTACAAAATGGAGGGAAAAACAGCACCTGTCTCAGAGAGCTGATTGTTATGAGAAGTGAATGGGTTAATGTATAATCATAAGATCCTCAGAACATCCCTGGATAGCAATTGTTAGCCATCACTACTAATACA
>NW_005290134.1:0-542 GCF_000412655.1 Myotis brandtii
TGGGCGCCCATCCACTGCTCACCAGGCGATGGCGACTTAACGCGGGTCAGGCCGTAAGCGTTGACTGTCGTGGTGAGCTCCCCAACACGTTGCGTGAACCCAGCTCCCGAAAGAGACAAGCAAGAAGTGAAATAAGCTTTGCAAGATGAAGGCACATTTTCATTTACCGATGGTTCTGATCAGGAGGCCTCGGAGTTAACCCCGCCAGCTCGGATTGGCCGCCGGTTAAAGAAGCCCTTGGCCACGTGTGCGCGTCTGTGCTGGGTTCTTTCTCTTCGCTCATGCACTGGCTCTTGTACTGACCTCCAGCCCCACTGCCCACTAGGAGGACCGGTCCTTTGCCGCCCAGCAGTCCCCGGGCCACCATGGATGCTCTCTCTGCGCGGATGTGTTGGAAACACCACAGCGGGCCAGCTTCCCGCCCTTCGCTCTGCTCGGCAGGAAGGCCTGGCGTGACTGAGGCAGTGGCTCCTTAGGGGACCCTCCTCTGACCCAACGGGAAACATGTCCCCTTCTTGACCTGGAACTTCATGGCCAGAACA
>NW_005290135.1:0-542 GCF_000412655.1 Myotis brandtii
AGAAACAACCATGAGAAACAAGCTTTTACTGGGGAACACTATTTTAGTTTAGGGTATCCAAGATGGAATCTTTTTTTGTTTTTTTCCTCAGTAACTTGGCTATTGTCCTGGCCCAATTCCAATGCTCTGTATTCAAGCTAATTACATTCCTCCCCCACTGGATAAATTATTCTTCACTTCCCCCATAAAAACCATCATGTTATACTTGCAAAACAAAATGCCTCTGTGTTCTACCACACATGCAAAAAAGTGGTTGCATTTCAATGCATAGTGTCTTTCTCTGTGTGAGTGATTTGAGAGCTGCATTGGAATTTATTACAGTGAGATGTGAGTTCAGTTCAATATGGCGTCTGAGTAATGATAGATTCCCTATTAAGGGGGCACTATCACAAGTTATGTTCTCCTGGTGACGAAATATGAGACAATCTTTTTTTTTAAATCCTCACTGGAGGATATGTTTTTATTTTATATTTTTAGGAAGAGAGAGAGAAGGTGGGGTATATATAGAGAGAAACATCAATCAGTTGCCTCCCATATGTGCC
>NW_005290136.1:0-542 GCF_000412655.1 Myotis brandtii
AGCGACAGAAACAGACTCAGAAATAAGAGAGAAGGGACGGAGCCGTGGAAGATGCCAGGAGAGCCATTGTAAGCCTGCTTCACTGTTAAGAAGGTAATGCGGGCAGGGAAACGACAAGAAGAAAATGGAAAAGTATGAAAGTGGCCCAAATGGAAGTCCTGGGGATAAAAAACACAACGTTGAAAAAAGGAGTACACTGCAGGTAAGGAATTAACATCACAGCAAGCCAGTGGAGGCCGGAGCACAGCCCAAGAAGTGCCTGAAATGAAGGCCAGAGAGGAAGAGGCTAAGACACAACAGAGCCCAATGATCATGTGACAATATAAAATAATAAATGAAATGTAATTGGAGTCCTAAAAAGAAAAGAGAAAGGAGACAGAAAAAATATGTGAAAAAACAATAGCCAACAAATTTACAAATGTGTTGAAAACTATAAACCCAACATATCCAAATGCTCGACAAAACCCAGACAGTATTAACTTTTTAAAAGTCACACCTGTCTTTGTATTTTTTTAATTAAATTTTATTGGGGTGACATTGGT
>NW_005290137.1:0-542 GCF_000412655.1 Myotis brandtii
GGCTCTTTCTAGCTGCTGAGGATGCAGCAGTGAACAAAATAATGAGTGAAATGAATGCAATAGAAAAGATGCGAGTACACAAGATAATTTCAGGGCACCTGTACCGGGAGGGTAGAAGAAACAGAAAGCTGGGTAGGAGGGGAAGGCAGGAGAAGGGCTGACTTAGACAGAGTGGTCAGGGAAGGCCTCTTGGAGGTGGTGGCATCAGAGCCCAGGCTTGAGTGAAAAGGGCCAGCGAGTCATGGGTTTCTGGAGGGAAGAGGGCCCTGAGGGCTAGCTGGTGTGGCTGGGGCTGAGGGGTGAGGAGAGGGCAGTGAGTGAGCCAGTGACCACAGGGCCTTCTCTCTCCAGACCCCGTGGAGCTGAGCAGCGGGGAGACTGAGGAGCTGCAGCGGATCAAATGGCACCGGAAGCAGCTTCTGGACGACATCCAGGTGAGTGCACACTCACAACTGTGCACATGAGTCACACACACATTCACACTGACGCACCCTCAGACCCTGCTGCGTGTGGAGCCCGCCTGCGGCTCTACAGCCTCCTCG
>NW_005290138.1:0-542 GCF_000412655.1 Myotis brandtii
GTGGCCTGAGCTCATATGGGAGTGCCCGACATCACAGAGGGTTTCTGGGAGGCAGTTGAAGAGGACGAGGAAAGGAGAAGCTGCAGTCATGGCCTTCCTGAACTGCCTTTGTGGTGTCCTTTCTGGCATTCAGAGGATGCTCTGACATTAAAGTAAGTGTTACACCCATTCCAACGGGAGCAGGTATTGGCTTGGGGACTATCTAAGTCAAGTTTCCTTACAATGAATAATCCAGGGTTGAAAAATGTTATTTTTACTCAGTAATATATTAAATTAAATTAAAAGTCACAGTACTTCTCTCATTAGCTGCACAACCACTCACCTTAAGCTGCAAAGTAGGCCGGCCCTCAATTTCTGCACAGAACAGACACAGATCTTCCTTGACTCCCAGGTATATCGGACTGCCTTTTTCATTAGAGATGTCCGGGTCTGTGCATGGCACTGAGAAAATAGTAGCTGGAAATAGGGAGATGGAGACAGGCATCAGCTCCAGGAGGCAGCAAGGCCGGTCCTGCCAACACTCTGTTGCTCCTCCCAGCCCC
>NW_005290139.1:0-542 GCF_000412655.1 Myotis brandtii
TTAGGGATAGAGCTCCCAAGCATAACTGTTGGTATCAGTTCCCACAATATGAAAGAAACCCGAGTGACAGCGTAAACAGAAAACTGAGAAAGTAGGAAGGTGCTTCTTCACTTTGTTTGGAAAAATTAAGAAAGGGCCAGGGTGAGCGAAGGCGAAGTCTAAACATGACCAGGAGCAGGGACCACTCTCCTTCCAGTGGCCGTGGGTGGAAGTCACTGCCAGTCGCCCTTCACAGCTGAGCAAACGGAGAGCCAGGGAGGCGTCTGCTCACCTTGGCACAGCTGTGTGCACGGAAACACCATCACACTCGTCTATTCTGTGGCAGGTTGCCAAGGAGACTTTCAAGTCCTTCTGAAAACAAGTGGGTTGCCTCTGACCTCATTCCTCTCATTTCCCCGGCCTGGGTCACAGGATTGACTCTCGACCTATCTCATACCAGCATTTCGTGCTGTGACTTCACATGCATTGTCATGCACTCACCCCTCACTGTGAGTACAGCCTGAAGCTCAGGGAATCTGAAGTATTTCACCCAGGACCCCACC
>NW_005290140.1:0-542 GCF_000412655.1 Myotis brandtii
TCACTCTTGCCCTGCTAAGCCCAAAGGTGAGGGAAATTCCAAACCAGTGGATTAGTGCAACCCTGTGTTACTTCTCTTGGTATAAAAGGAAAGAGAGAGAATTGTTTGTTCGAATCCAGTTTTTCATGTCAGTGATTGCTAGGAACATGGAAAATATCATAAGACCTTAGCATTCAATCTCTGTAATGCGCCCATTTTCCTCAGTCACAGCTATTTCTGCAAAGAGCAAAACCCCCTCCTATGGTCTGAATGTTTTTGTCCTTCCACCCCAAATTCATATGTCAAAACCTTAACACTCAATGCGATGGTATTGGGAAGTGGGGCCTTGGAAAAATGATTAGGTTATGATGGTAGAGTCTTCATGTATAGGATTAGTGCTCTTATAAAGGAGACCCCACAGAGCTCCCTAGCCCTCCCACCATGCAAGAACATCGGGAGAAGACTTCAGGCTGAAAGAGGGTCTATCGCCCAACCATTCTGCCACTCTGTGCGAAGGAAATTTCTATTGTTTATAAGCCACCCAGTCGGTGGTATTTTATTTT
>NW_005290141.1:0-542 GCF_000412655.1 Myotis brandtii
TGCTACCCCTCTCCCTACATTACAGGATACACTACTGATCTACCAGAGACAATGTGCTTCTAGTAAATAACCATGAATTTGGTTGCATCATGACTTCTGACCACATCGCCTCCTTGTCCAATGCAGTATATTCTTAGAATAGCTGGCAAATTTAAGGGCCAGACTACAGCTGCAAACCTGAGCAATTAAGTGCCTGCAAAAGAACCTGGGAAAATCACATTAACCTATGTCTTTCAAGGCATGGGTGACTTTTGCATGTGTAATCTCTGGTTCTGCAAAAAAAAATTTGTTTGCATTCAGTGGTATCCTATAACACAAGGATGATCCATAATGGAGAGCTCTTACATTAATGTGAATTAAATAATACAGTAATGTGCCACATAACAACTTTTGGGTCAACAGCAGACCAAATATACAATGGTGGTCCCATAAAACTATAATGGAGCTGAAAATGTCCTGTTGCCTAGTGACATTGTAACTATCGTAATTAACATCACAGTGCTACCTGCTTACAAACAAATATATGACAAAACTAGAGGCCC
>NW_005290142.1:0-542 GCF_000412655.1 Myotis brandtii
CTAAGATACTCCATAATTATAGCCTTTTCCTTTTTCAGCAATCAGCAATCTCGGGAATGAGATTCTCTTTTACTGAGACAAAGGCCAACCATTATATTTACGATAATACTAAAAAACAGATTCTCTTTTTGAGCCCTTTGTAACAGATTATTCTATGTGCTTTACCTGTATTCATTCAATCCTTGAAACCCCCTGACTATGATTATCTCCATTTTATTGATGATAAAACTGAGGTCACATCCCTAAGCTAGTAATTGGTGGAGCCTATATACAAAGATATAAAGTCATGTTTGTTAGGTCTGGTCAAATCATTGAATGGATACCTCCTCCCCTGGGAAACTGGCATTTAGCCCATTTCACAACTGATACTCCCTTTTGCTTAGACCACATTCCATTTGCTACGACCATTACCTTTCCCCTCCGGACTTGCCCAGGATCTGGACCTGCCTAGTGAATTCCCCACCAAAAGAGCCTGGCTAGACTCCTTTAAAATCTCTGACTCCCCTCCCTGGGTGCTGGTGCCATTTTAGGGCTCAGCCCAT
>NW_005290143.1:0-542 GCF_000412655.1 Myotis brandtii
TAAGAAAAATTAATACTGAACCATAAATATAAAGAGTTCAAGAGGCCCAAAAATAGGAATGTTTTTATGACCCAGGAATCCCATTTGCTGGACAGATAGAGACAAAAATTAAAATACAGACATTATTAGCCTCATGTCTTTGAAAGGGCTCTGGGTAGACCCAATCCATATTGATGGTTCCACACTAATTTCCTATTTGGTAAACCCAAGCGACTCACCTCTAACAGCACAGCTTCCGGCTGAAGCAATAAATAAGGCACTTATAATTGTGAATCTGAGTTGAATTGCACCACTGGGCACAGATACATGGAATCTCAAGAAGCACAGTCTGACAGTCTATATATAATGCTTGCAGGAAACACACCTTGGTGGGCTGTGTGTATGGAGGAGAATTTGGAGCAAGAGAGCAGAAGCAGTTGCTGGGCAGCGCTAGGAGAGTGAAGTTTCTGTCACGCCTAGGGAAGGTCTTCCTTTTGTTACCAGTGGGGAGAGGTCCTAGTCCCCATGGGTTGCTCCTGGGAGTGGAATTCTTGTGATATCCC
>NW_005290144.1:0-542 GCF_000412655.1 Myotis brandtii
CTGGAAACTTCAGTTCATTCAAATCTCTACGCATCAAATTTAAAATGGCTTAGAAAGTATTTTGAAATTATTTACTTACTAGTAAACTGACTTCTGAGCCAGTAAAAAAATCCAGCAATCCAACGGAGTTTAAACCCTTCTTTGTAAGGTCCTTAGATAAGAACCAAGATGCTTAGCAGCTGATTGCTGCCACACTGAACCTAGGAAGACCCACAGACAATGCTAACAAAGACTATCCCTAATCAAGTCTTCAACCCTGGATCACTCAGAATCCCAAGGGGAAATGTGTCCCATTTCCTTGTACTTGCCTTTTTCAGATAAGCTGAAAAGCTCTATAAAGCCACAGATTTAAACACAAGGATATTCTTTCAGCATCAGGATCAACCAAGAGTCTACTTAGCACATATAATCACATTGTACATTCATTCAATTATACATTTATTAACCTCTACTTGCTCTAAATCAGAAGCCATTCTAGGTGCTGGGGATCCCAAGATGAACAAAACAATGTATTCTTACCCACAAGCAGCTCTCAGTTTTTT
>NW_005290145.1:0-542 GCF_000412655.1 Myotis brandtii
GTTGACTTTAAAATGGAGAGCTGAAAGGTATGAGAAATACTGGGGAGAACTAACAGAATTTAGTAATCAATTGGATTTAAAGGACAAAGAAAGGGAAGAGTAAAAGATGTCTACAAGGTTTGAGTCTATACTAGTAAAAGATATTATAACAGGAATATGAATATAAGAAGAAAAGCACTTCCCAGAAATAAGATTATTAATGCTGAACATACTAAGTTTTATATGACAGTGGATCATCTGACTGGAAAGGCCAAGCAAGCAGTTGAATACACAGGACTAATTTTAATTATGGAAATTTAATTTACATTTGTTTAGATTTGGAAGTAATTTGAAGAAAGTTGATAGTTAAAACCAAAAGCATATGTAAGATTGTCTAAATTAAGAGAGTAGAGAAAGTAAATAAATCCAAGTGAGGCTTTAAAACTTCCATTTAGGAAATTTACAGAGGAAAAGAAGCCATAAGAAGTATGTGCCCAGGGAGATAGAAGAGCAATATAATTCTAGAGTTGTTTTTGTTAATCCTCACCCAAGGATATTTTCCC
>NW_005290146.1:0-542 GCF_000412655.1 Myotis brandtii
AGATATTGACAAAATTGTCTCCCATTGAGGTTGTAACAATTTACATTCTCACCAGCAAAGTATAAATGTACCTGCTTCCTTACCCACTTGAAAATGCGGTGTTACCATACTTTTTAAATTTCTGCTGAAATGATGTGTGGGAACCCTTCTCAGAGTAGGTTCAAGTAGCATTTTTGTTAAAAATGAGGTTGAAATATCTTTATAGGTTTAAAATGTATTTTCATTTCCTTTTTGTGTGAATTGTCTCTTCATATCCCTTATCCATTTTGCTGTAGGGCCATTGGTTCTTTTCTTACTGGTTTAATAAGTTCTTCGTATATTAGGGAAGTTAGCCGTTTGTTTGGGATATGACTTGCAAATGCACCTTTCAAAGGGTTGTTTTTTCAATGCAGTTTTCTCCTTTTAAATGTCAATAATTCTAATTTGCCAGTCTTTTCTTTTATGGCAGCTGGATCTGGGCCATGGTTAGAAAAGCCTTCTCCATGGTTATAAAGTAGTTTTCTGACAGGCCTCCCAGTACTTTTATAATTTTGTTTTTATAT
>NW_005290147.1:0-542 GCF_000412655.1 Myotis brandtii
TTTGAAAATGAAATGTATTTTAATAAACACTGGCTTTTTGGGGGACTATTTATATTCTACCTTTTAATATTTTTTATTCTTTAATATTTTTTATTCTTTTAATATTTTTTATAGTAAAAAAAAAATCCCCTTTTAAAGATAGAGCCTAGAAAGAAAGTTTATCAAATTCTTTTATGTTCTGCATCTGTAAAAAGGAGATAAGCATTGATACAGTGAACTCTACACAATTTTTGAAATGAACTCTGAATTCACTGCGTGCTGTTTCTGCCCATATCATTTATGCAACTACAATAAATACATATAAATTCTCTTTACCTGCATTGAGATAGTTTAATATTTTTAATGTTTGGGTGGATGGCTTTCACAGAGCCTTTCATTTCATTTTGTAAAAATTTAGATATTAACCAACATGCCATTGTGTACATGTCTAAACCATCCCTCAAAACATTTCCTCTTGAAAAACTGATATGACTCAGACAATTGCCTGAAGCAGCGATATGCTCCTCTGAATTCCAGTGAATAATAGGGAAGAAAGGAAGGAG
>NW_005290148.1:0-542 GCF_000412655.1 Myotis brandtii
GGAGGTTGCTTTGCAGTTGGCATCTCACCCATTTCAGACCAATGCGATGTTGGGTAGGTGTGAGGGGTTGTTGTAAAAGGATATGGGACGGAAGAGTCTTATTCTTAAGGTCTACTGGAAGCCAGCTCTCCCTCTTTCTGGACAATTTGATTCAGGTATATGAGGCCTCGAATTACTGCAGCAATTCGGTCATCATGAGAAAAGCTATGCCCAGATAAAGTTAGCGCAGTGAGATACAGGGTGGAGATATGGAAGACAGTGAGAAACAATTTCACCAGTCCTGAAGCTTGCACACTATACCTCTGGATCTTACAATTAATTACGTGAGCGAATATATCATTTAAGCCAGTTTATTTGTCTAAAAACCACACACATCAGACAAAGGACTTGTATCCATAGTATATAAACAACTCCCTAAACTCAATAATAAAACAAACAAGCCAATTAAGAAAATGGGCAGCTTGGCTGGTGTGGCTCAGTGGTTGACCCATGAACCAGTAGATTGGGGTTTGATTCCCGGTCAGGGCACATGCCTGGGTTTT
>NW_005290149.1:0-543 GCF_000412655.1 Myotis brandtii
TTTTTTTTAATACAGAAAGAAACATATGCTACAAATTCAGCAGGTTCCTTCCCGCACTATATATTTACCAGTGAAAGGCAGACTTCAAAGGGGTCAGCAATTGCATGTGAATGAAGAGCCAAATGTCACACACATTTGGAAGATTTCTTTCCTAGAGTTGTAACTTCTGGGAGTGTTACTCTTTTTGTAATTTGTCATTTTTCAGCATTCCAGTAATAGTTGTAATGCTTCAAAATTGAGGCCCTCCAGTATGTTAATATAAGGAGACTGTCGGTATGATTTCTGATCTCCTTCCTATATGAAATCTGGATGAAATATAAACTACTTAGTATGTGAATTTAGTCCAAGTGATTTTTACTTCTCTAGTGTAGCATGTGGCATCTTGAGACAGGAGTAAACTTCAACTAGTCACCTATTATAAAGGTGCTGCTTGCCCACAAGTGCCAGCTGATCTCTTAGAAAGTATTTGAAGGAGTCCTTAGAAGTCAGACTCTGAAGCCTGTAAGAGGCTTATAATGATCCAATATACATATATGTATATAC
>NW_005290150.1:0-543 GCF_000412655.1 Myotis brandtii
TCTTGTCTTGTTTACTTTCTCTTGTCAGTCCTCAGAACCCAGAAAGTGCGGATAACGCTTATTTTATAGATGTCAACACGAAGACCCACGAAGACTGAATGATTTGCCCTTGAAGTGGCCAGTGTTCAAGTCAGGACCAAACCCAGGCCTTGTTGACTCTGTTCTATCATGTGTTCTTCGTGCCTTTCCTCCGCCCAGCTACCTAATTAGAAAAGATTTTTAGAAGCACTTTTCAATATATGCAGTGTTTTTCCATGTACGCTACTGTCTAATATTTATAATAATCCTAATGAAATAATAGGAACTGAGAAAACTGAGGCTCATAGAAATGAAATAATTTCCCCCAGTTGGAAAGTGGCATGTCTACAAGTTTTGGCTTCAAAGCCTTTGCCTTCTCTGAAAGCTAGAGGCCGTGGAGAGACAATGTTACTGGGTATTTAGGAACATGACCTCTTGAGCTAAAGGTCGGCATTTGAATCCCAGTTCTACACTTAGTAACTATTTGACCTTGGGGTTTTAAGCAGCCTAAGCCTCAGTTTTCTC
>NW_005290151.1:0-543 GCF_000412655.1 Myotis brandtii
TCGGCGCTCACCCACTGAGCCGCACTGGCCGGGCCAATGTGGTGCTTTTAAAGGAATTAAATAGTAATCTCCCCGGGCTCTGCGTAAGCGCCTTCTCCCCTGCGCTAAGGAAGTGTGATTTCCCTAAGTCTTTTGATGAAAAAATCACGCATCTGAAATGTGTCAGCTTTAGGAACAAAATGCCGAAACTTCCTGCCATTTTTTATCACAAAAAGGTTTGAGGTGCAGGGCAGGCTGACTCTGTGGCTTTAATTCCGTGGGGACTTTTCACTTAAAACGTGATGAGATTCCGGTTTCAGGTCTTTCTCTGAAACCCGGGCCTGCACGCTGACTTCCCAAGGCCAGTCCTGGAGGGCTTCCCAGGGGAGGAAGCGCCTAGGAAGCGCGTCCCTGCCCACCGCGTGGCTTTGGCCGAGACAGGTCCGCGGGCCCCACCTGCGTCCCACGTTGGCCAAGCCGACGACTGATTACAGGTCCTTGGCCGTGGTCAGCTGCCTCTCCTCAAGGGCGGCTGGGAAACCCAGAACGCCCACAGCAGCGGGG
>NW_005290152.1:0-543 GCF_000412655.1 Myotis brandtii
CTCAGGCCTGCTGCCACAGGGGCAATTGCAGCTTCACCATCAGAGGGACTGTGCACACACCTTGGAATTAGCCCACTCGGGGAAGGCAAGGGAACTGGGGCACTTCTCTACCAACTCCTATCAGTTCTTTGGGGGTGGACTTGATGAAGGTATGAATTCCCAGGCATTTCTACCCTACACGGTCTTGGATGTGTCCTCAGGTACAAGACACAGATGCTTGGCTGTTGGACTCTCAAAACAGTCATATCCAACAGAAAAGGTCAGGGCAGCGGTCGTGTTGGAGTCAGTTCCCAAGTGACCTGGCCTATCCTCTCCTATGGCTCTAAATACTTCAGGAGATGTCACACTTCCCCCATTGTCTTGTTCTCAGCTCCAGAGCAAACCCCCTGCTCACAACCCACACTGCCCAGGGACGGGGAACAATCTTTTGTTTTTGCTTGTAAAACGCACACATCCAGTCCTAGCTGGTTTGGCTCAGTGGATAGAGGTCAGCCTGCAGACTGGGGAGTCCTGGGTTTGATTCCATTCAAGGGCACATGCTGG
>NW_005290153.1:0-543 GCF_000412655.1 Myotis brandtii
AGTGCACGAATGTCATGCACCGGGCCTCTAGTTGTTTCTATAAATGATGACCTGTTAACTAATGTGTGACTGCAGCTAGCTTTTTTGCTTAAGAGTTTGAGGAACTAACTTCAAAAGAAGCAGACTCCATCCTTCAGATATTTGGCTCTGGGAGATTTGCTGACCTACACCCAGTTATCTGAACTGACTATTTTGGCTTTCATGTAGAACTCTCAATGAAGAACTCTCAAACCCCTCCTTTTTTAAAATTTTGCTTCCTCCTCCCTCCCTACAAAAACCCCTGTCTATGTCCAATTGTTAAGATGGTCTTTGTGATGATAGTGCCTCATCTTCTCAGACTTCTGGCTCTTGTATAAATTGATTTTTCCTCCCACCAGCCCCTGTCTCTCTGTTATTGGCTCTGAGGCAGCAGGCAGCCGAACCTGGGTATGGTAATAAGAAGACTGCAAAAAAGCAAAATTGAGAAACATATTGTTCTAGAGAAAGTCAGAGAGAGAACAAATAAGTAAATGTGCCATTCTTAAGAAGCCAAGCTGGTTCTTT
>NW_005290154.1:0-543 GCF_000412655.1 Myotis brandtii
TATCTGACTAATCTCAAGTCAGAGCAATTCTCTTTGGTCTATAAATATTTGTCCTCATTTGGGTACCAAGTGTCCCATTCACTGACAGGCAAGGCCATCTGTAAGCGAGGGTCCTCACATCTTGGGAGGCTACCTGTCTGCTACCTGGCTGTCACCACAAGCAGTGGCCACATCAAGGATTGCAGCCAGTGGCTGAGAAGCAAGGGGTCCTGCCACGGACAGACTGGAGTGAGGCAGAAATGGCCCGGACCCACAGCATTGGTCAATGGCCACAGACCACTGTACCTCTTCGATTCCTGTTTCTCCCAAAGAAACGCAGCCCAGTGTTGAGCCTAGAAAGAGAAATGCTCCCAGCAGAATAAATGCTACATCAGACCTTTGGAAAGAATTGCAACAGGAAGAATAGCGAATGTCGGTTGAACACTCACGGTATGTCAGACATTGTTCTAAATGTTGCATGTGAATTAACTTCTCAAAACCTATGTGACAAGTGTATCATTAGGGTATGT
This sequence comes from Myotis brandtii, assembly GCF_000412655.1. Taxonomy (NCBI): domain Eukaryota; kingdom Metazoa; phylum Chordata; class Mammalia; order Chiroptera; family Vespertilionidae; genus Myotis; species Myotis brandtii. The sequence goes on from NW_005290154.1 coordinate 510, forward strand.
CTAGGTCAGTGGTCGGCAAACTGCGGCTCGGCAA
>NW_005290155.1:0-543 GCF_000412655.1 Myotis brandtii
ATTGTGGTAATCATTTCTCAATGTATACATATATCAAAAGATCACTTTGTATACCTTAAATATGCACAATTCTTGTTAAAAATAAAAAAATTAAACAGTACTTTTGCCTTTTATCTAATATAGACAAGGTCAAGTATATCCACAGTGCAATTGAGACTTATTGTTTACGTCATTGACAAGGCAATTAAATATACAGTAAATAGTTTCATAGAAGATAGAAAGGAACAAGCCAAAAAGTCATAGCAGAAAATCAGGCCATCTTTGCCCTCCTTTAACTCCTAAGCCATCAATAACCATCACCTCTCATACTCTCTACTGATCCAGGGTACCTCTTAAGATTTCTCAAGACAGGGGTCCACTAGTCAGAGTGGGTGCAGGGGATGCAGCAGTAAAATTAGAATCTGGAAACTTCTATTCTCCTTCTGGCTGCATCCCTCAATAGCGGCATGAGCAGAAGATTCTACGTGAGATGAGATCATGTACAATGACAATCATTTTTGAACTTAGATATTATGAATATGCTATCTAATGCTGTCTCTATTA
>NW_005290156.1:0-543 GCF_000412655.1 Myotis brandtii
GGGGTGGGAGAGACTCGGGGTGTCCAGAGAAGGGATTTTGGTGGCCAGGCAAGAGAAAGGTAGGCCTGAATGAGGACAGCGGCTGAGGAAGTGGAAAGGAAGGGAAGTAATTTTTACCTTTGGGAATCAAGCTCTCGCTAGTTGCCACGCATCGGGCTAAGGTGTACACATCGGCTCACCGAACGCTCACAAGCATCTCAGGAGATGCAGCGTTACCCCGCTGTGCAAGGGAGGAAACGGAGGCTCAGAGTCAGCGACCCTCCCACCATGACAAAGGTGTCACAACGTCGAGTTAATAGCTGATACGTGATCGGTGCTCTTCTGCAAGTACGTCTTATGTATTACTTCATTCTAGGCCGTAGGTACCACTGCGATCCCCATCTTACAGAAGACAAAGTGGAGGCTCAGGGAAGCGGAGGCCCTCACTCTGAGTCAGGGGTCTGTTCCCAGATCAAGATCTGAACCCCGTTTGGGTTGGCTCCAAAGTGCATGCTCTGAACCACTACACCAGTGGCCGGCAAACTCATTAGTCAACAGAGCCAA
>NW_005290157.1:0-543 GCF_000412655.1 Myotis brandtii
AGCATTCTATTTTGCTACAAAGAAATTTTCTGTTGCTTGTTCATCTTTGGGACTGTATCTTTTATTTTTTTTTAAGTATTCCATAAGTTTCAAAATCTGAAGTTCTTGGAGGTCTAAATCTGTTACTTGTGTTTCTTCCTTGTGAGCTTGATGATCTCTTCCTGGAATCTCTTATTTGTCTTATTAGGTAGGAACCCTGCAGGCCTAAAGTGAATATATTCTGAAACAAAGAGTATATGTCTCTATTTCTGCCAGAATCCATGAGGTGCTTCAAATTTAGAACCACTTTAACTCCTTCCTGGAATCTTATATTAACGAAGGATCTTATTCTTTTACTAATTGTTGTATAGATAGACATTACCTTTTGATTTCTTCTTTAATATGAGTGTTATCAGGAATATATTTATTTCCAAGTACTAGAAATTTTTGGTCACCTTTTAAATATGTATGTCTAACTTTACTGGATATGGTCAGAACTGTGGCCTATAGTATATATGTTAAAACTTTCATTAAGACTTTCAACATTTGCCCTAGCTGGTTTGG
>NW_005290158.1:0-543 GCF_000412655.1 Myotis brandtii
TAATGTGCAGCCAAGGTTGAGAACCACTGCTTTAAATATTCAGGTCAAATTTAGAACACAAATTATTCCACATATAGACTTCCATAATTGTTTCAAAAATTAAAATAGGTGAACTATCTCTATATCCTATTTTGCTAGCTATATTCACACCACCACTTGTTCTTTTTATTTTCCATTTGTTCTTTGAAAGATTAATTTCTAAGATGTCTAGCTAGAGTGAATGAAGTAGAACTTGTTTTCTTACAAATATGGTATCTCGTTTTAAATTAACCAGAGACTAGCTTATTGGCCTTGGCTACCCAAATATGAAGGGAAGACTCTACATGAAACAGATGAAATCTACAGGTGTGAGATCTTGACACCAGGAAGATTAATCTGGAGGATCCCTCTACCTGGATCACACTGTGAGAATAGCTCTCCACTTATTGATACAACCTTTGAATATCAGGCAAATATGGTTCCCGAATGGAAATAGAACTTTTATGTACTGTATCTGGCTACAAAAATCTACATCATTCTCCCCCAGTAGAACAAACATGTTAC
>NW_005290159.1:0-543 GCF_000412655.1 Myotis brandtii
AAAAAGTTTCAACTATTCCACGCAAATAACACCAGCCTACATACCTAGAACCGAAAAGGGTGTTCCCGGTATGTAACCTCCTGTATCAACGAACTGTGATTGCTATGTAACAAACCAGCCTCAAAAATGTAGTGGCTTACAATACAGCAGTGAATTATCTTCAGGATTTTATGGGTTGGCCGGCAGTTCCTCTGCTGGGCATGCATGTGGCTGCATTCGGCTGCAGGTCAGCTGGCAGGAAGGGCCAAGATGGCCACCCTTTCCTGTCTGGCAGGTGGTGCTGGCTTTCAGCTGCGAAACTTCTCGTGGCCCCTCATCCTCCAACAGCGAGTCTGTCTTCCTCACACAGTGGTCTCAGGACGGGGTGCTGAGGTGGTAGAGGCAGAAGCTGTAAGGTCTCTTGAGACCTAAGCTTCAGCATTTACACAGTGTCAATTTACCACATCATATTGGTCGAGGCAAGCCAGGTGGCCAGCCCGTGTCCAAAGAGGAGAGAAACAGACTCCACCTTTAGATGGGAAAAGCAGCAAAGAAGTCGTGACC
>NW_005290160.1:0-543 GCF_000412655.1 Myotis brandtii
CTTTGAATAGTGCCCCACATGTCCGAAGCTATCTGCAGTGACCAACATAAGCATGTAGGGGTCAAACGTTCCAGTTCTCAGTCATCCCCAGCATCTAACTAAGGGGCCCGCTGCAGTTTTTGCTCTCGGATATTGGGTGCAGGAAGGATAGGAGAGGCGTGGGCCGGGCCAGGAACTCTCAGTGAGCAAGGCGCGCTTGCAAGCTCAGAACTATCACTCCATGCGCTACTAAGTAAAAACATCACTTTTCCTTTTGCCTTCTTAGAAAGCGGTTCCCATGGTTACAAGATAGCGGAGGTAAGTCGCCCTCGGGACCCAGAGCTCAGGCCCAGTTCCCGCCTCCGAGGACTCCAGACTGGAGTCACCTGAGCGGGGGCTTCCCAGCTGGGGCAGACCTTGGGGCCAAAACACACAAGAAGCAACAAAGGGACACCACTCGGTGGAGAGTTGGCAGTGACGGCGGAACAAGGATGCCAAAGGGCTTCGAAGACGGAAATCTTCCAACCGGGATCCCTGGGGGGCGTCGAGGGGAGGCCCGCCGGC
>NW_005290161.1:0-543 GCF_000412655.1 Myotis brandtii
CGGAGTGTTCCCCCCGATAGCTACATGTCAGGTCACAAAAGAAGACCCGACAGTGATTCCAGCATTGCCTTACGGTCACTTAAGGCCGCCGTGAGGATCAAGTTAGAAAAATATATGAAAGTACTTTAGGAATTATTAAGTGTTGTCTAAACAAAGACGCTGCTAATTGTTTACAACTTGGCATTATTTACTAATGCTTTCGGTTTAAAGATCAGATGCGTGACATGTTACAGCTGAGTTCCAGAAGTTTCAGGAAAAGGCGACCTTTTTGTGGCTGTGGCTCCAAGTTGAGGGTATTTTAGGGCGTCTTCTTCCATTACTGATACAGTAGGTCCTCTCGAGATGCACTGGTAAGCCATTGGCCTGGAAAGTTAGTATAATTGTAAGGTAAGCCACTGGCCTTGTGGTTTGGGGTTATCTGTTCTATGTTAGGCTTAGGAAATTCTGGGTTAATAGTCATTGTCTATTACCACGGAATACTTGTATTTATGCAAAAGTGACAGCATCTCACAGCCCGCCACAGGACCACACGGCTAAGTGGAG
>NW_005290162.1:0-543 GCF_000412655.1 Myotis brandtii
GCAGGCGGAAGCCCTGACCACTCTGCCGCACGGCCCAGGTGAGCAGCCAGGCCTGCCCCCGTTCCCTCTCTGCTTTCAGCGCTAGCACACGCCTGGCTCCGGGGCTTATTCCCAGCCAGCACAGAGCACCACCAAGCACAGAAGCCCCTTGGTCCAAAGGAGGGCAGAGCTGCCTCTTGTCCGCGGGGAAGATGACATTGTGTCCTGAGCGGTCCTTGTAGCCGCCCCACGCAAATGCTCCGTCCCTGCTGGCGAACACGTCTCATCCCCCAGCCAGGGAGGGAGGCAGCTGGAAACCTAAGCCTCCCGACTGTGCCGGCCTGGCCTCTGACTCCACATGCTACCCCCACTTGCACTGGGACCCCCAGAATGCCACAGCTCCCCACATATGGCCTGCTCTCCGTCCCCTCAGGCCTTTGCACATCTAGCCCCTCTGCCTTGCACAGCCTTTCTTGGTCCCTCCTCTTGGCTAACTCCTCTGCTTTCTGGGCTCAGCTGGACAGCACCTCCTCCAGGAAGCCTTCCTGCATTCTCTAAACTCTC
>NW_005290163.1:0-543 GCF_000412655.1 Myotis brandtii
TCTCAAGGTTGGATGATTGTCATCCTGGGCAGCGTTTACTGTGTTGGCATATTTGCTTATTGAAATGCCAGCAGGAATTCATGCTGGAACAGTTCTCCAGCCTTTCTCCCCTAGAGGAGCTGACACAGAACACTTCAGTCTTTTCCTCCATCAAGGTCAGCTATGGAAACAGCCCTCTCGGCGATTCGATCTAATTAACTGTCACTGCTGCAGCAGCACTGTCATTGGTTTTGGCTGGAGGCTCTTGTTTTGCTGACTGTCATTTGCATTAAGGATAAAGCACCGTGAATGCTGCTACTGGGTCTGACCACAAGCACGTAGCCCTGGGTGAAGTCAGGTTGATGTGCCTGCATTCCTGGCACATGTTGAACTGGGCACCTACTAAGTGCCAGGTGTACCTAGACATCTGGCAGGGCCATCTGAGCCCTCTAGAGGATGCTGGTTACCTAGCTGTGGCACCTGATTTCTACCTGTGACCCCACCTGTCTTGCTCTCTTTTAGAACATGGCATTGTACCAGTTACTAGCGATTGCCACTACCTCT
>NW_005290164.1:0-543 GCF_000412655.1 Myotis brandtii
GTTTAGTAGGTGAATAGATAAATAAACTGTGACATATCCAGACAATGGAATATTATTTGTCGCTAAGAAGAAATGATCTACTGAGCCAAAAAAAGATATAGAGAAGCTGTAATGTGTATTACTAAGTAAAGAAGTCTGCATGAAAAGTCTACATACTGTATGATTCCTACTACATGACATTTTAGAAATGTAAAGAGATCAGTGGTTGCCAGGAGTTAGAGGGGAGGGATGGATGAATAGGTAGAGCAGAGAGGATTTTGAGGGCAGTGAAACTAAGTTGTGTAATACTATAATGATAGATTGTATTCATCATACATTTTTCAAAACCAATATACAACACCAAGAGTGAACCCTAATATAAACTATAGACATACATAGTGATATGAGTAATAATGATGTGTACATGTAAGTTCATGGATTGTAAAAAATGTATCATTCTGGTTTTGGATGTTGGTAGTAGGGGAGGCTGTGCTTGTGTCAGATAGTATATGGGAACTCTCTGTATTTTCCACTCAATTTTGCTATAAACCTAAAACTGCTCTA
>NW_005290165.1:0-543 GCF_000412655.1 Myotis brandtii
CCCCCTTTTGAAAGTGATTGGCCACAAATCCATTGCCTGATTGAAGAAGTCAGTTTTCCTGTTAACTGAAGATCAAGCTGGTCACTAAAGAAAACACGGTCACCACCTGTTGGGAATAGTCCTCCGTTTTCTGCTCCAGGCACTCCACAGCCTTCCACACACATCTGTCCTGTCATCACCTCCCTTCAGACAAGATCAGATACTTTTCCTTCCCACTGCGCCTGCCTGGAGGGGACTAATGCTGGCCGGGTTCTGGAAGGAGTCCCTGAGAGGCTCTTGGGAACAGATACAGCTGCTGGCTGGTAATGAGTCAGGGTGAGTCATCCAAGTCTAATCAAGAGCCTCTCAGTTTCTGGAAAGTGTGCTGGGTGCTTGAGTTCAACAGTGAATGAGGGTAGGAGCTGCTTTTATCTGAGGACTTCCCCTATGCCAGCACAGCTCTACACACTTCCCACAAGTTACTTCATTAATCATCACAACATTTCTGTGAGGCTGGTCGGTACTAAAACTACCCCTTTTACAGATAAGAAAACTGAGGCTCAG
>NW_005290166.1:0-543 GCF_000412655.1 Myotis brandtii
TTTTTTATGTTATGTTCCTTGTGCATACAAATTGGGATATCTAGAGAAAAATTCTATATTTCCCGTACTTTTATAATTGTCAGGAAGCCTAAAGCTTAATTGGAAAAACTTGTTGTAGAACAGCAAAAGTGACAGATGCTTAAGGATGAAGAAAAGTTAACCAAATAAAATTGTAAATATTCCATAATTCTTATTCACTCCTTGGCAGTTGAAGGGAGAATCAATATTATTCATTAGGAAGCATTCATTCCTGTACTCTAGATAATCTATAAATTCACCTTTTACTCTAGATTCAAAATTGACTCATACAAAAAGGCCACAGTGGAATGCAAGACTCCTTAGCTAGTTTCAATTTATTTAAAGCCTATACCTTCAGTCACAGACACCTAATTAGCACTTAGAAGGTGACCACACTTAAAGTCACTAGAAGCAACAGTCCTCTGCTTTTTCCATATTTCTCTTTCCATTTTAAATTTTTTCTACTTCCCAGGGAATTTTTCTTTCACTGAGTCTTGAGTAACCAGTTGTTCTATTTAACAAAGG
>NW_005290167.1:0-543 GCF_000412655.1 Myotis brandtii
CCTGGGCTCAGGGGGACAAGAGAGGGCCCCATTAGTAAAATAGAGGGACTTGTCTCATGAACAAGGCAAGCACATCAGAGAGGGCTGAGTGGCAAGGTTGTCCCGAGGCAAGGGTGCTGAGATCTAGCCTAGAACTCCTGAGTCTTAAGGCAAGAGCGGCCCATGAGGCCAGGTGGTTCGAGAGGCCTCACAGCTGAGCCACTAGACACTGTGAGGGCTGGGGTGATGCTGGGAAGGACCAGGAGGCAGAGGTTTCTCCTCTCCTCCTTTCCTTCCCCCTCCCCCTTTCTCTCCTCCTCTGCCCTGCTATACTCAATCTGAGTCTTTTAACAATAAAATGTAAAACACCACATCTGGCCCTGGCCGGATTGGTTCAGTGGTTAGAGCATCAGCCTGTGGACAAGAGGTCTCGAGTTTGATTCCCAGTCAGGGGCGGGTACCTCAGTTGCAGGCTCGATTCCCAGCCCCAATCGGGGCACTTGCAGAAAGCAACCAGTCAATGTGTCTCTCTCACATCAACTTCTCTCTCTCTCTCTCTCTCTC
>NW_005290168.1:0-543 GCF_000412655.1 Myotis brandtii
TTGGTTGTTACTTCTCAAATTGTGGCTCATAGAATTGCAAGGACATTTAAAATTTCTAAGTCTTGAATTTTTTTCTTCAAATTAAAATCTAATGGGTATTACAAAGCCTAAACCATCTGTCCTGTCTTCTCCATGCCCTTTAATTCAGGCCATACAATGCCCATTCTAATCTAGATGAATTCCCTCATTATTCATATTATAAAAGTGATACTCAGAGAAAAGTAACTTGCTCAGAGTTAGAGAGCCTGTTAGTTGTCAGCAGGACTCTTCTTATCTTTCAATTCCCTATCAAAGATAACCTCCTGCACACACCACATCAATGCATTCTAAAGCTGAGAAAGCTGTGTGTCCTGCCAGGGTAACAGGGCTACAGAGATTCACAAGCTCTATGCAAGTGCTTGGAATCAGATGGCAAGAGAAAAGAAAGGAAGGAAAAGATGAGACTCTGGAAAATAAAAAACATACACAAACGCATGTTCTATCCTGATTTTAAAAAAATACAATATAGTGGGGCCTTGACTTATGAGTTTAATTTGTTCTGTG
>NW_005290169.1:0-543 GCF_000412655.1 Myotis brandtii
TGTGCAGCCAAGGTTGAGAACCACTGCTCTAATCATTGTGTTTGAAAATCTATCTTTAGAATGTATTGACCTGTAAGTGCCACAAAATAATCATTTTTGATTCTTTATAAAGACCACAGTCTTGATAAGAAATTGGGATAAAAATTGTATTGGCAGTATACTCTGGGGTACTGTGCAAAAGAAGTTTCTGATGATGAAAATGTTCTGTATCTACAATGGCCAATACTAGCTTCATGTAACTATTAAATACTTAATGTGTGGCCAATACAACTGAGGAACTGAATTTTTAAATTTACTTCATTATGATTTATTTAACCTTAAATTCAAATAGCTACATGAGACAACTGGCTATTATATTACACATCACAGCTTTGGAAACTGCTTTTCATTTTATTTTCCATAACATGAGACTTTTTTTGTTATGATAGCCTCTTAGCAGCATTTTACTAGATAAAAGGTAGTGATGACCCCTACGTTTAGGAGAAAGAACCCAATATCTCTCTACTGTCATTTGTTGCTTAGAAAAACTCCCCTACAAAATAA
>NW_005290170.1:0-543 GCF_000412655.1 Myotis brandtii
GTGTGAGAGGACAGGCAGCCCTGTGGGAGGCAGAGATCCGCCGGGCATTCGGAGGCTATCACAGGGGCCCAAGCAGAGGGTGCTGGTAGCTTGGAGTTGGGGTGGTGGTCACGGAAAAAGACAAGTAGATGCATTGAAGCTACACTTAGGGGATAACATATCCACCAGTCGGTGGTGGCTTGGAGGTCATCAGAGTTAGTCCTGAGGTTCCAGCTTGCTCAGCTGGGAGGCGGCCTGTGGAAGGTGAGGAAGCGAGGTGTGCGGTGAGGCAAGGGGAGGTGGGTCCGGGTCACGGGGAAAGGACTCCCATGGGGCCGGAGTGACGGGGCGGCTGCAGCGAGTCCCCGGTGCTGTGTAAGGGGGTGAGGAGGGTGGTAGCAGGGGGTCTGCTTTCTCCTTGTGGCGGGAAATAAGGTCATCTCCTTAGACCAAGGGAGCGATGGGAGAACTATGAGGTCTGGGTGTTTTTAATGTGGGGATTTCTTGTATCGCCTTTTCTGGGCCTCGCGTAAGTCTTCCTGGGACGCCCCTCACTTCTGATCG
>NW_005290171.1:0-543 GCF_000412655.1 Myotis brandtii
AATTCTTAGTCTTTTCAACTGAATATTGTGCCCTGGGGTCCCTGAGTCCTCGATTCATTCAGTCCTGTACATTGCCTGTTCAGCTCACTTCACCCATGTTTCTGGGCTCCCTACAGGTACACATTCAGAATGCAACCCTGGCTGGAGGCGTTGCTGTGGGCACTTGTGCGGACATGGCGATCCACCCATACGTTTCTATGATCATTGGGAGCATCGCAGGAATGGTCTCCGTACTTGGATTTAAGTTTCTGACTGTAAGTATGACAGATGCTGAGTGAAACGTTGATTCTGCACCATCATCTTCTCACATCCCACCAGCAGGGAAAAGCTATGACAATTGCTTTCATAAGCACCTCTCCTTGTTGCGAGTCATTTGCCTTCCTGTCAGAGGCCCCATTCACACCTTAGTGTCCAGTGTTTACACTCTGTCCTGACTTCTTTTGGGTATCTGGAAAGAATCCAATATTGGTTATTTATCTCTTGGGAGGATTGAATGTCAAGTACTGTGTTCCTTTCCAAAGTACCATTAAAGTTTTGTTTTTT
>NW_005290172.1:0-543 GCF_000412655.1 Myotis brandtii
AAGTTTATAAAATCTAGTTTATAAACTTGATGCCAATATGGACAGATTTAAAAAATAATTACTTCTTACAGCAGCTTAAGTTTATTTTACCTTTTTACCACTTTCTTTCTGAAACTTAAATTGCCAAAGTTTGTTAAAACAGAGGTATTTATATATAAAATATTAAATACTAAGTGCTAAAAAATATTTAAGAGAGTGGCTATATTGACCTTTTAGTTTCTAAGATGCCCTGGAAACATTTTCACCAATAGTTCCAGATATTCCAGGTTCTATTAAACCACATCTTACTAAGGTAATCTTTGAAAACTTCCCATGCAGTCCCCATTACCTTATGATGGTAACCTGACTTTAGGATGAGATAAAGACTCTCATTCTTTGTAAGTTTTCTTCCATAGGTTTCATTTTCTCCTTTTCTATTATACACTTTTATCTTTAAATAAAGTGTCTTCTCTATATTATATAAAACATAACTTTCACTTGACTTTTGTAGCTTTTTGTGTCATCCCGTTGTCCCCACCCATTAAAATCTAACATTTTTTAAAT
>NW_005290173.1:0-543 GCF_000412655.1 Myotis brandtii
AAATTAGTGCTCTACTGTGTTTAATGTTCTTGGCCCACACTTGAGACTCAATGTTCTCTTCCTTTTAGACAGATTGATCAGTATTTTTAATTTCCTTTAAAAGTCATTTTTCATATTTTTTATGAGAAAGCCTATGTCTTCTCTTTGTAGACTTTGTAAGTTTATACAAATGAGGTCCCTCCCACCACCCCAAATAGCTATATACAGATTTCCAGGGGTCATACACTATACCCAAGGAGAATCTTTCTAAAAATTCCTTCAATGTTTGGCTTTTGCATTCTTAGAATTCTCTTCCATATTCTTAGAGAGAATGAAAGTAGCTGAGTCCTCACACTTAGTTTTAAGCTAATCAACCAAATGATCATATAGAATGCATGGTTTGGAGTGGAGAGAGAGAGAAAAATAAACCCTGCCATTTGTTTATCACTGACCACTGCAGGGAGAGGACAGTACTTTCTAATGGTTTCTATTTGACAGGACACTCTCACATGCCCAGAGTGCACTGCTGTTGTGGAACTATGGGCCGGTGACTGAAACTGCCTA
>NW_005290174.1:0-543 GCF_000412655.1 Myotis brandtii
TGCTATTGAAAAGAGTTGGAATGTGCATAAGAGGAATTTATGTAAAAAAGGAATAAGATATTAATATAGAGCATTTTTTTCAGTTATAGGCAATATTTCCATCAGGAGCTCATCACAGGTGGTGGCAGAGAAAATGATTGCATCGTTGTTTAGAATTGTTGATGCATAGTAATAATGAAAAACACCAACTTTCAGTCATTGTCTTACTGTTTTAAAATTCTCTACAAATGTGTACATTTTTACTGCCCTTACCTCCCAGATGAGTTGCTCCCCCTAAACCCACTACTTTGTACTTTGATTTTATTTTTTATATAGATCTACATTTTCATACTCCTTACTGGGTTTATTTTGCTTGAGGTCAGATATAAATGCATTAACCAATCACTCATCCCCACCTTCACCAAATCAAGTGAAGAGAAATGTGTATATAACTATAGAAGCTAATTCTTTAAGGTCAGTTTAAAAATTATTTGACAGTGAAAGCCCCTCTTAAATTCTGAGATTCGGACTACATTAATACCAAATATTCATTATAAAAAAAAA
>NW_005290175.1:0-543 GCF_000412655.1 Myotis brandtii
TCATTCATTACCTTGCTTTAAATAAAAATTCCCACTTCTGAGTTTCTGTTTTCACATCAGTTCTATCAAACCTAATGGGAGCTGGGATGCGGGGGTCCTCCAAGCAGAACTGACTTGTTTCTGCTTTTGATGTTTGGGGGATGGTACTGACCAAAGTTGTTACCTATGAAGGAAGGGAACAGAAGGATATGAGTCAAGATTATGCTCAGCTACAGTCACAAAAACAAGGAAAAGCAGTGACTTAAGCAGGTAAGGGGTATTTATTGCTCACATAGCAAGACCTAAAGAGGGTACCTATTGAATATTTGGCTGAGTACTGATTAGCCCCCACATGTGAGGAAACTAGCTGGTGTGAGGGAAGGAATCACCCAAAGGATTAGAGGTATCAGTGCTTCTTGCTCACATGGGGCTGGGAATAGTGCCTGTTCACACCAGCCAAACAAGAGAACCTCTGATTTATGAGGCATTGGAGTGAGTACACAGGAGGATCTTGCCTCATAATTGGGAGTAATTAACCTAAGACTGAGAATTGCCTTGTTCTGC
>NW_005290176.1:0-543 GCF_000412655.1 Myotis brandtii
AAAGCAACAGGACTATGACGGACCTCGGTGTGGCAGTGGACAGGGGAGGGGAGGTCACATTTCCATTGCATTCAGCCAAATACACATTATAAGAAAGTCATCATCAGAGCTCTGCTCACCACACCCACACAAATAAACAAACTCCTTTCGACAATTGACCACATCGGTCAACAAAAACTTCTTGGAAAGCATCCATTTCTGTAGGAACCTGTGCCTGTAGGGGAGGGAATGCTTTTGTTTCCAGGGGAATGGGGTTCCTGGGCTTGGGTAAAGCTCTTCCTGCTCCCTTCCCAGCATCTGCACTAACTTTTCTGCTCGGTGCTTCTTGGAGGGCATGATTATTTTGAGAAAGAAGCTTAGAGGCGTGTGTGGATTTGATAATAAGGCAATCAGGAGAGAGGTCAAGGGCAGCGAACATCTGCATTCAATCACAGCATTCCTCAGTGACCACTTCCTACAAGCAGAGCACTGCTGAGAATTAATTACTGAGAGAAACCTCACTAGCAACTTTTCTCCAGGGAAACAGATTTCCTATTGAGCAAG
>NW_005290177.1:0-543 GCF_000412655.1 Myotis brandtii
TTTTTTTCTTTTGTTCCCCCAGATTTACTGAGGTATATTTGAAACATTTTATATATTTAAGGGATATAATGTCATTGTTGGATATGCATATATATATATATTGTGAAATGATTACCACAATCAAGCTAATTACCACATCCATCACCTCTCATTGCTAGCTTTTTTTGTGGTAAGAACATTTAAGATCTGCTATCCTAGCAAATTTTAAGTATATTATACATATTAGTAATGGTATATTATTACATATAATTATATCATTAAGTATACATTCATTATACTGTACATTGGATCCCCAGAGCTTACTCCTCTTATGACAAAGTTTGTACCTTTGACCAACATCTCTCCATTTTTTTTCCACTCCTTAACCCCTGGTAGTCACTATTCTGCTCTCTGGCTCTATAAGTTTGACTTTTTTAGATTCCACATATAAATAAGATCATGCAGTATTTTTCTTTCTCTGTCTGGCTTGTTTCACTTAGTATAAGGTCCTGTGGGTTCATTCATGTTGCAAATGGTGGGATTTTTTTAATGGCTAATACTCCA
>NW_005290178.1:0-543 GCF_000412655.1 Myotis brandtii
TGCGATGTGGAAAGATATCTCCCCTAATTCTTTCTTCTTCTTCACGTACTCATCCCAGTTGCCCAATGTGAGGCCCCTCCAGCCATCAGCCACGGGAAGCACAATGGTTGGCGTGAAGAGTCCTACCCATACGGCTCCTCTGTCACCTACAGTTGTAACCCCAGCTTCTCCTTGGTGGGTGAAGCTTCCATTTCCTGCAGAGTGGAGAATAAAACAAAAGGTGTCTGGAGCCCCAGCCCTCCGACTTGTAAAAGTAAGTAGCGGTTGAATTGCTGGCTTATCCTTTGAATTTTTCTCTTTTGTTTCAAAGAGCAAGGGAGACGAATGTTTTGGGGGAAATGAAATGATGCAAAGACAAACTGCTTCTTGCAATGATGAAAGCCATGTATTTGGTCAACCGATACTGAGGCATGCTGTGCCATTACGTAGTCACAAACAGCACCAATATCTCATTGGCTTTGCACAGTAGGTTGTTTCTCATGCACACTGAGTCTACTGCATGTCGAGGAGACACTCAAAGTGTCTAGTTTAGCAACCAGCTCC
>NW_005290179.1:0-543 GCF_000412655.1 Myotis brandtii
AGGTCAATGCTCAACCTCTGAGCCACACTGGCTGGGCAAGAACTGACCCTCTTTAGGGGATGCTACCAGATTTCCTGGCCATAATCGCTCCATGTCAAGTGCTTAATAGCCATTCTCAATTGTACACACTGCATAACGAAGAACTGTTTTAGAAGTGGATAATCCAAAATGCCTCAAAACCTCCAAACAATCATTTAAATCAGTAGATTTAATTGGAATTTACTTACTTTTCCAGAGGAAATTTTGGCTGGGCTAATATTTGCTTGAACATCCCAATTTTATGCTCCTGCTATTGCTCATGTAGATAATAGCTGGACATGGGTGCAGTTTATAAATCTGAGATGAGTGGGAAAGAAGGAAAACTAGCCTTAGCTTACTAATTCGTTACAGATAATTTGCATACCTGCACATGAATTCACACAGTCTCCTTGACCCTGAGATGGAGAGAATTCTAATTAAGATCAGATTTCAACTGATATAATATTTACAACAACTAAGAATTCTTCATATTAGCCAAATGCCCCCACATTAGTTGTTCTTTGA
>NW_005290180.1:0-543 GCF_000412655.1 Myotis brandtii
ACGTGCGTGCGGGAGGCGGCGGGTGCTTGCGCGGTGCACCGCACACCTGCTCCATCCACCCGGCTCAGAGCCCCTCGCACGGGTGCACTGTCAAGTGCAAGAACGTTCACCTTTTCTCCTTCCGATGTGACAAAGCGCCAAACATTCCTAACGCGCGGAGGACAGAAAAGAAAGGCTCCGGTGACTTGGAGGAGTGTTGCGGGCAGGTGCGCGGGGACCCTGTCGGGAATGTGACCGCAGAGACCTTACGGTATCCTCACGGGCTCAAATGAGTGGATTTCCCCAGTAACGGCAGCAGTTTCTCCGACGCCGTTTATCTGGCCCTTCCCTTTCCAGTGATTTCTCGGGACCCCCCCACCCCGATCCCTGCCCGGGGAGGCTGCGGGCGGGAGGGCGCCGGGTGGTCGAACAGCTCCAGGGGAGTGGCAGCATCTCCTCCTGGCGGGTGGCCGAGCGCCCTCTGGCGGGAAGTGGGGAGAATGCAGGCGGCGAAGCAGAAATGTCCCTTTTCTCTGAGAACACTGGACTGTGCACTCTTTTTTT
>NW_005290181.1:0-543 GCF_000412655.1 Myotis brandtii
CCATGTTTCTCTTTTATTAGTGTAGATGATATGTAAGTTACAATATATTTATTGTGTATATAAATTTTCAAGGAACTCTTCTGTGTTATAGACAAAATTGTTTGTATGATTTTCTCCTTCCTTAGAAACCACCGTCTGACCTCATTTCCTGCCCAATCAATAACCCCTGCCTGTTTTTAATCCTTCTCCTAGGTGTTTATTGGTGTTTGATTATCATCTCTACTTCATGTCCCTGATGGAATGAGTCTTGTGTATATGTGCAGTGATCTCATGACCTGATAAAATGCTCTTTTCCCCCAAAGTAGATACATTTTTTAGAGATTAAGACAATGTAATGGCTACTGAATCCTCATTTAATCCTTATTCACATTCTTCTGAGTGTTTTGCATGTACCTACTCAATTCATCTTCACAGCAACCTCCCTGAGGAAGATTTCATTGTTATCACAGTGTCACAGGTGGGCAAGCTGTCTGAGCTACTGCCTAAGGTTGATTACTACACAATGGTAACTGGCAGAGCCAGGTTTTCAGCTAATTAAGTTTG
>NW_005290182.1:0-543 GCF_000412655.1 Myotis brandtii
TCCTAAGGTTTATAAAGGCTGTAGTTTTGTCTCTTCATACTGTCTTCTAATTGGTCACTCTTTTTGCAGAATATCATCTTCAAAGCCCAAATCCCAGGTGGTGCCCCCTCTACCTCTCCCCCTTATCTTGTAACATTTCTCTGTCTCCTCTATTTTCCTCTTTCTCCCATACCTTGTGGCTTTTCCCTATCTTCTGTGAATCAATGTCTTCCTCTCCCCTTATTCTGTGGTACTTGCTTTTTTTCTTCTGTGAAGATATGCCTTCTGGCAACTCCAAGTCCTCACCTAGGCGTTCCTCCTCCATGGACACTCTTTACCAGTATTCCTAAAACTCCCTAAACCTGCCTATTTTATCCCAAAAACTCCTTTCAGTATGTGTGTATGTGTGCTTAACTACATCTAAATAATTTTAATTTTATATATAAATTTTGCTATACATTTGAATATTCTTTTTATTTCATGACATTTTTATTGATGGTCTTCAATTTATTTTCTCTTTAAAAATATGTTTCTTGCCAAAACCGGTTTGGCTCAGTGGATAGA
>NW_005290183.1:0-543 GCF_000412655.1 Myotis brandtii
CTTTGCAGGGCGAGAAGAACCACGGCTTTGAGGTTCTGTACCACAACATGAAGCAGGGACCCATCTCCACCAAGGAGCTGGCAGAATTCATCCGGGAGAGGTGAGGTTCCCACGCCCACCTACACACGGCTGGCCGGGCCCCACAGTCCACCCAGCCTGGCCTACCTCGTGCCCCCGCCCATCTCGGCTCACCGCCACCCCAGGCCCCGCCCCATCGGGTGCAGATCCCTGTGCGCTCCAGGGACCACACTTGCTTGAAGACCCTCAAAACTAGTCTTCTCAACACTCTCAGCCCCATGATCTCCTGTAAACAACCTTCCCCGGGTGTCTCACGCCTCCTGGAAAGACATATGACCTACCTAAAGGGGAATTTGAAAACGCAATCTTGTGCCCTAAGCATGATAAAAGAAAACACATATGATAAAATAGTCTACATTTCCGTGTAAGTGTTCTGCTGTTAATATCCCAGAAAACATAATAAATCAAATTGCAAAGCAGCTCCCTGGTCACTCAGGAGTGAGTGCCTGTTACATGCGGGCAGAG
>NW_005290184.1:0-543 GCF_000412655.1 Myotis brandtii
CAGTCTTTATAGGGGAGATGTGTTAGACTAGTCAGGTCTGGGTGTCCTAACATCTTGTGAGGACAGTGTGACCCGCCACTTCCCAGGCCTTTTCACTGCCCTCAAAGTCACATTCTGTTCATCATTTCCTTTTATAAGCTTTCAAAAGCATTTCTCTCTTTGACTTAAGAGTTTTCAATGTGTTTGGTTTCCAAAATAAGAAGCAGGCTACACATTTTGTATGGACTCAATTAGAGCCTACTATGGGATGCCCTTACCTGCTTGTTCATAATTATCCCCAGGTTCTGTGCACTCTGAATTATTTTGGTCTTGGGTTCAGGATAGAGATGCATTGCCATCCCAATAACACTGATAAGATACATTTCTGTTTCCTAGTAGTCAGTACAATTCTGAGAAAGCCATAAGGCCCTAGGATTCACTTAGCAGGTTAAAGAACGAATTCATATTTATCTAGGACTTGCTGGTGCCTGGCATAGTTCCTGGAGCATAATAATAAAGAAGTGTTGGCTTGTCCTGGCTGGGGGACTCAGTTGGTTAGATCAT
>NW_005290185.1:0-543 GCF_000412655.1 Myotis brandtii
CTCGGACGACGGCTGCCGGGAGGAGTGGGTTTCAGAGCTGCTTTCCATCTCGAGCGCGGGGCCTGCGTCTCGCTGGGTCCCCTGGCTCGCAGCCAGTGCGTGCTCGCAGCTGTCTCCTTTGTTTACGGCGGTAAGTGCACGGAGCACAGTATTTATCATTTAACCATTTGTAAGTGTGCAACTCTGAGGCGTCGGACACATTCACCACATTGCTTAACCATCGCCTCTGTTCGTACCCAAACCTTTCCCTCTTCGCCGTGGGCTGGTCTCTGCGCACAGGGCGCTGTCCCTCCCCCTCCACTCCCTGCTCTGCTTCCGGTCTGAGGATTTGTCAGCCGCTACTTCCCGAATAGACTTTTAGGCGGATACAATCCTTGAGACAAAGATAGTTAAGAACGTGCCAGGCCTCCTCCCCAGCTAAAGAAGGGGTTTCAGGTCCGCTTGCAGCACAAGGTGCCCCTTTCTGAACTCAGGGCAGATTCTGGGTGTGTGGGCGCCCCCACAGCTGCTCGGATGGCGGCCTGGGTGGCCGTGTCTATGCAG
>NW_005290186.1:0-543 GCF_000412655.1 Myotis brandtii
GAGAAGGAACAAATAGCTCTGGGCAAAACCAGGCATCTGAGAACAGATGGCGTATGAGCTTCCACCGCTGAGCGTGGCTGACAAGCCGTAACAGTGACCTGTTCCCATGCGCGCGACTGTGAGTTTGTGAGCGAGAATTCCCGGCCACGCCAGAAACTTCCCCGTGACCTTGACTTCACTTGGCATTAGCGCCACCAGACGCATCTTTCCCGCTCACATGGCGATGGTGGGGTAAGGACAGCGCTGACAGAGTTCTTTTTATTGAAAATGCTACAGGAGGTATGTGGTCCTGTCATGTTGTGGAGAGAAAGAGCACCCTCCTAGCAGATCTGGAGGGACCCCCAGAGTGTAGGCAGTTATCAGGGACTATGAATTCATCCTCCATCTTTTGTCTACTGTTGCTCTTGCTCTTTCCCTAAAAGGACAACAATGAAAGAAACACATTGAACTTGGCCAAAGAGCTCTTTCGAATCAGGGGGTTCAATGATTCATCCAGGACCCTAATTTGCAAACCTCAAAGTCAGCAATTACCTGCAACGTCCA
>NW_005290187.1:0-543 GCF_000412655.1 Myotis brandtii
TGGTTCATAGGCTGATGCTCAACCACGGAGCCATGCCAGCTAGGCCCAATCCTACTCCTCTTAATTCACTGGGTCCAGGGTTTGCAAGATCTTGCATGAATTCTTCTCTGCCTCTCAGTCCCTCCTCCCAAGGTTCCTGAACACTTTTTGCTTCCATGGCTATAAATCATGTCTGATTACAAAACCACTGAGTTCTGGTCTCGGAAAACTGAAGGGGCTGTGCTACAACAGATAACGTAATGTAGAGTGGAAGATTTCTATTGGTAAATCCTGTACTAAAACATGAAGCATTCAATAAAACTTGGCAAATTGCACTGGCCCCTGTCCCACCGGACCATCCTCACCCTGCACGTGCTGAGCTAGTCCCAGTGTTTTCTGCACCTCTCGGCAGATCTTGGAGAGGCAGTGCTGGAACTCCTCATCACAGTCGTTCTTGCTTTCGCCACAGGTCTCATAGCACCTGTCGTGGTGGTTGCAGCACTTTGTCAGGGAAGGGATGCCAATATTAAGCTGAAAGAGGCATTTGGATGGGTTATTACTGAC
>NW_005290188.1:0-543 GCF_000412655.1 Myotis brandtii
GGATATCATTTATCAGTCAGCCGTGTCTCTCAGCACTTCCAAATATTGAATCTTTCTAGAATTCGATGGTGTGAAAGGTTAGTTCTTGTCTTTATCTCCACAACCTTCACTAGAGTACTTTGCAGCCTTCTCTGATTAACTCAGTTATCACTAGTTCACCTCTTTTCTAGCTTCCAGAACTTTGTTGATGCCTCTCTTCTGCTCTTGTCTGTCCTCTTGTGGTCCCTGGTTTGCTTTCTGGGAGACTTGCACTCTCTTCCCACCCATGCTCTGAGAACTTGGGAGTTAATATATTTTCATTCTTTAATGTTAATATTGGTTGAGTTTCAGGAAGGAGCAGAGATAAATAATAGGTTTAATATCCTTGTTTAATTAGAAATCTAACCCTCATATATACCCAATTTGTACATTATTTTTGTTTTTCAATTGAAAATCTTATTTAAATTTCTTTTAATGAAACTTTTATAGTTACTCTTAAAGCAGAGTTGGTAGACTATGGAAAGATTATGGAAAGACTGGGTAGCTTTTAAATCAATTTTATAG
>NW_005290189.1:0-543 GCF_000412655.1 Myotis brandtii
CTGGGTGGAGAGGATTCCTGTGCTTGAAGTGGGAGAGGGTGGCACAGCCCCTGACAGCTCTGGGGCTCAATATTCAAACCCAGGGAGTCTGGGGTGGATCCAGCCTGCTTTGTCTGGGCCCTTGTTTTTCCTATGAATGTATTTACAAGGCCCAGAGAACAAAGAAACACTCATTTTGAGAAGAGAATCCCCACCTAGGAGATCTGTAAGGTCTGTGCTAGGAGCCCCACAGTGGCCTCAGCCCTAGCGCCACATTCCTGGGCCATTCCAGAGCTGCTTTGCCTAAGTAATCACATCCAGCTCACATTAGAGAGCAGAAAGTTGCTGACAGCAGGAGCCGGACTTTTGCCGAAGCCCCTGTCCCCCTCCCCTAATATGTTACCGATCCCGGGAACTGCGCCCTGGGGAGAGCAGAGGAAGTTAGGAGAGGAATCCAATTGGAACGATGAACCCCCTTTTGCTCCTCCTCCCCACACAGCAGGGTTGCTTTGCAAAGAGGGTTTCAAGGATACACTCCTGCTGAGCCACTGTATCCAGCCATCC
>NW_005290190.1:0-543 GCF_000412655.1 Myotis brandtii
ACCAGCTTTATGGCTCTTCCTTTACAGGGGAGGAAACTGAGGCCCATAGAGGTAAAGTGATTTGCCCAAGAATGCCCAGCCAGTTGGTACCGGAATCCTCATCTACAAAATTGGGTTTCTTACTTCTCAATCCATCTTTTCAAGAGCGTCAGTAGACCCTGAAATAGGAAGGCACCATTCTGTCCTCAGTTCCTTATAGAACCTACTCAGAAGATGATTTAGTGCTAATAACAGCTTCTTTCCCTGTGGAAGGTGTGTATGATGACTCTACCTGCACCATCTAATACTATAATTAAGTGCTGCTTTTTAATTACTATCTCCTCTTCCAATACAGTGTTTGAAAAGTGTCAATGCAATAGTGATCAAGGATAATATTCCACAAGAGATCAGCATGCTTGCTACTAATAGAGCATTTCACAGGGGACACACCCTCACTTTGGGTCCTGCAGTCACTCATTCATCCAATCATCCATTCATTCACTTCACAGAGATGTACTACACGCCAGTGCTGAACTCAAGTTATGATTGTAATCAGAAAAAAAA
>NW_005290191.1:0-543 GCF_000412655.1 Myotis brandtii
CTGTGTGAAGCAGCAAGGATGGACCGGCTTCCGGCAAGGGACGTGTTCCCAAATGGAGGGGCCAGGGCCAGGTTTTTAGAGGCAATAGTTGCAAGGAGCTGATGATCAGAGAGCTGGGTTGCTAGGGGAAACAAGACCACAAACTCACATCATGTGTTTTCTGAGTGCTCAGCTGACCCGGTGGTCAGCAAGAGGGGCTGGGAGACAGGGACACTGGGTAGCGTATGATTAGGCACTTGTCACAGCCCTGGTCCTGGTTCAGGCTTACAGAACAAAAGCTGTTGGGTTACGTATCAACAGAAATCCAACAGCTCAGAGGGGCTGGTGGTTCTGCGGGCAGTTTCCCGAGTCTTCCTCTGTAAGCAGTCTCAGGGCTCACACTGCAAAAATCCGAATGCTGGGCCACAAGTCATCATATTGAAAGTTCTTACATATCCTCAAAGAGGAGGAAAGCATGTGCCAGGGGAAGGGAGAGAATGAGAAAACTCGGGGTGTTTCCTAGAACCGCTGTGGTGTAGAATGTGCGTGGGGCGGGGGGGGAGA
>NW_005290192.1:0-543 GCF_000412655.1 Myotis brandtii
GCAATGTGCACACGAACCACCTGGGGATCTGGGTAAGCGCAGAGTGTGACTGCAGCTGGGAGGGGCCTGCGGTGCTGCTGCTGCTGGTCTGGGGACCACGCTTTGAGTAGCAGGGGCTGGGACGCCCGACCGCATTGTGTTCCTGCTGCTCCTCCCCACCACCTCCAAGGTCGCGTTCACAGGGCGGTATCCCTTTGTTCCAGACGGGTTCCTGGGGAGTTGCCCCGCTCAGCCCTGCTAAGGGCGCCTGGCTGCAGGCAGCACTACCCCTGTGGGAAACTGGGACATGGGTTTCCTCTCCTTTTCATTTCCTTGATCGTAGTGTTGCTTCTGCCAGGGCTTAGCTGTGTGACCTTTGCCACACCCTTTCCCCTCTTTTGGATCCAATTTCTACGTTTGCAAAATAAGACGGCAGGACAGAGCGACCTTCCCTAAAGGGCGCTCGGAGGCTCCGTGAACCTGCGATTCCGGCTGGCTGGAGGAGCACTTGAGCCCATCGCTGGGCGCTAGTTTCCCGGGAGTCTCCGAAGGCATGTGGAGGAA
>NW_005290193.1:0-543 GCF_000412655.1 Myotis brandtii
AACTGAAACTGCAGGGGGTGAAACCGCAGAGAAGGGGACGACTGTATTCCTTTCCACCACAGACCTGACTGGGAAAAGTGAGGTTCTTGAACTGCTTTATGCCTTTACCTGCGTATGCCTCCCTTTCTCCAATACTCATCAGGACTGTGAGACCTAAACTTATTAAATAATAGTCAATTCTTATAACTCACAGAGTCCATATTTGTGAATTTGCCTACTCGCTAAAATTTATCTGTAAGGCCAGACGAATGCTTGCCCGTGCTTCCACCCATTGGTGCAGTGATGAACATTTTGAGTCTCGGACACGCATGTTCCCAGCTGAGGTGGATCGAGCTGACGTCCTGCCCTCTTGTTGCTGCTCTAAGAGTGTCAACAAGTGTTCTTTTTGTGAACTATTTAGAGCCACACTTCAGAAATGTTTGTGCTTTTTGTTGGTTAACATGGCCCCCAGGCATAGTGCTGAGTGCAGTCTAGTGTTCCTAAGCTCAAGAAGGCTGCGATGCCCTGGCCAGGG
The DNA here is from genome assembly GCF_000412655.1 of Myotis brandtii. Taxonomy (NCBI): domain Eukaryota; kingdom Metazoa; phylum Chordata; class Mammalia; order Chiroptera; family Vespertilionidae; genus Myotis; species Myotis brandtii. Next base: position 515 of record NW_005290193.1, read on the forward strand.
TGGCTCAGGTGATTGGACATCGTCCTGCA
>NW_005290194.1:0-543 GCF_000412655.1 Myotis brandtii
TGTTTGTTTGTTTGTTTTTAAATATATATAAGATAAAAATAAGATAGAAAAGAAAGCAATTATGTCAGGCATAGGAATGCTCTATTAGTGGGCACAGTCCTGTTTTTACAGTGGAACAATTGATCTCAACCTGCTGAGGAACATACTGCTGATCAGATAAGAGCCTCCGCAGTAACTAGTGAAACAACTCTTCATGAGCTACAAAAGCCAGGACACCACGCGTTTCACAGTGGAATTAGTTGAGAGTTGAGTGTAAGCCAAAAAGAGACCTCCTAAGCTCGACTCAGAAAGGACTCTGTAACGTGCCCTGGGCCACGTCTCTCTCTGCTGTTGTCCTTTCTCCTCCACATCAGGCAGTGGGTCTGCTCTGAGTCTGCATACTTTTTGAAGTCAGTGTAGTGAGCTTTTGAGTCATTTGGTCCAGAGCTGTTAAGGCTTCATTGCCATGAAGATTATATTCACTACCAAATAGAAAAGATGTAGGAACTGGAGTTTTACTTTCAAACCTGTCCCTTGACAAAAGCCACAACAGGACATAGGGGA
>NW_005290195.1:0-543 GCF_000412655.1 Myotis brandtii
TGTGTGGTTCCCTGGACTGCTTATGCGAGTGAAAAGTCATTTGGAGAAAGACCCCAGTGTGAATTGCTCCCGTGTCTCCTCTGGACAGGAGAGGCCTGGTTCTAGTCCTCCCCCTGGAAACCCCCAGTGTCCTGAGATTGCTCCGAGGGGTCAGCTTAAGTTTCCCTGTAGAACCAGAGACCTTAGTGTCGCCCATGCGAAGCTACCCGCATGTCTCTGGTGTCTAGAAAATTCCTTTGCCCTGAGATAAACACCTAACTCGCTCATTGATTCATCTAGTCATTCTTTCAGCAAACATTTATTGAGGGCCTGCATATCTCAGTGAACAAGAGACAATATCCCTCCCCTGTGGAGCCTCGTTCAAGCATGAGGAGATGAGCAATAAAAATAGATACAATAAGTCAGTGAAATAGAATGTTAGAAGATACATGCAATGGAAAAGGAGAAAATACAAATAAAGGGCAAATACAGTTATGATCTCGCTTACATGTGGAATCTGATGAACGAAATAGAACCAGAGGCATGGGCACATGGAACAGACTG
>NW_005290196.1:0-543 GCF_000412655.1 Myotis brandtii
TTTTTTACCACACTTTGTCCATGTGCCCCTTCATTGTGCATCCATGGAGCCATGGAGCCTGAGTGGCTATGGCCATCATAGTACCACTGTATCATAATTATCTGCTCACATGTTTCCATTCTCAACTAGCCTGAGAGGTGCCAAGGCTCCTCTTTGAATCTTTAGCATCTATAATGGTGCTGACAACTATATTTTTGTGATCAATTCATATTGTTCCAGGAAAACAAGAAGCAAATACATTTGAAAGAATTGGTATATATCCACCATGGGAGGGAATGACACTTTCTGGGGTTAGAGAAACAAAGCCACAGTTAGTTCTCCTAGTTAGAAGTTATTCTTAGAGGCAGGTTGCTCTTTAGAGTTGTCTTTGGTGTGGAATAAGTCACATAAGTTAGTTAGCAATATGTTAGAGAAAAATATCATCTTCTAAAAGTTAGAGCCAGCTGGACTTCTGTTCAATGACTCATCAGGCACCTTTGAAATGTTGTTTCTCTCTTTATGCTGCAGCATAATATCGCCTAGGTTGGCAACATAACTCTTGTT
>NW_005290197.1:0-543 GCF_000412655.1 Myotis brandtii
CCTGATAGGGTGTTGCTGCTCCTTCCAGCACCTTCCAAGGCATCATGTCATTTCATGATCCTAACACTGAGTAATTAGAGCTTTTACAAAGACACTCTCCTCACTGCTCTTTATCTTTCTAAGAATGATGGAAAGAATGCAGAACAGGCCTTTTCCGTGCTTCTGAGACAGGCGGGAATTTCTCAGGTCACACGGGGTGGGGTCCTGACTCGTCTAGTGTGGGACTAAACGTTACAAGCAGTAAGACCACACTAAGAAATATAAGCGTTTACGGGGCCAGGAGTGGGTCATTTATTTCAGGCACACATTCCCCATTCATTTCTGATTTTCCTCATCATCCTGACAGTTCTGTGTGGTGCAGGTTTATGACAGACGTTCTCAAGGACAGAGGGGCCTCTGCGGTGTGTGCTCTCTGTCATGCCCGCTGAGCTGCAGTTTCAGGAAATATTATTTCCTCCGCAGTTAGAGGGCAGCGAGGAGCAGGAGAAACTTTCTTAAATAGAAGCCTATGCAGGGGTGTGTGTGTGTGTGTGTGTGTGTGTG
>NW_005290198.1:0-543 GCF_000412655.1 Myotis brandtii
AGGCAGCTATTTTTTTGCTCACCAGATCATGAGCTTCTTGAAGATGTTATGATTCATTCATCCCTTGTTCCCCGTGCCCAAGCCTGGTTGGAGAGTTGTTCAGTGAAAGTTTGATGAAGAAGATGTCTTTTTAATTCTCTGGAGCTGTGTAGATTATTTCTGCTTTCACATGGGACATTGGTTCTGTGGTAGTCCCTATTTTGATGAAAGTTTATCATCATCAAGAATATTAGTTTCCCTTCTGCTGCAAGGGGGCATTTCTTTAACTTAGTAATTTTCTTAATATCCTAACCTAAGGAAATAACTAAAAATGCAAATAAAGGTAATGTGCAAAGATATTCACCCCAGCATTATTCATCTGGCAAACTTATCATTAATTTATAGTGTATAAGCAGTATATAACTGCATTATATTATTTTTTAAATTGTCTACCAACAGTAGCAGCTTAGTTAAATAATATAACTTCCATTGGATGGAATGTTATTTAGCACATTAAAAAATGTTTCTGCCCTGGCTGGTTTGGTTCAGTGGATAGAGCGTTGG
>NW_005290199.1:0-543 GCF_000412655.1 Myotis brandtii
GAGTCCATACCCCCAAACATCTGTCTGGTTAAAGCCTACGGACAGAAGGAGGAATCCAGAAATGTACGGAGGCAGGACTGAGAGATGGCTCCAGAGAGAACCATGGAAAGAGATCAAGAGTGAAAGATAGAACACAGAGGTTGGAGAGAAGGCATAAGACAGCAGGTTAAAGGGTCATAGGGGCTGAGGAGGCAAGGAGTAGGTGTCAGGAGTGGACTGACTGGCCCCAAGTAGTTCAGGAAGTCTGATTAAGCTACAATTTGTAACCAATGTTCATTAGTTTGATAATCTGTGACAAAGTTCCTGAATGTTTTTTATGAGAACCCTGTATAGGCAGCTTAGAAAGGATTTGTTAGCCTCTGAATTACCAAAGCACAGGGTGGCTTGAAGTTTTAAGGCTCTTCCTGTGTGAAGCGAGACACCCACAATATTTAGGAGAACTCCCTTGACTTCTCCCCAGAGAAACAGAAAGGATAAGCTGAGTCCCTGTGCCTCCTGGTGGAGTCCCTGTAGCCCAGTGGTTCTCAACCTTCCTAATGCCGC
>NW_005290200.1:0-543 GCF_000412655.1 Myotis brandtii
GTTCTCGGCCCCGGGTGCCTGCCGACGGCTCCCGGGAGAACTCCGAGGCTCCATCCAATGTCTGAGGGAAAGGCTCCGTGTACCAGTTTGCACATACACGTGTCTGCAAGGCAACCAGATCCAACCTGCCCAGGTGACGCCAGTGCGACACGAGCTTCCCTACGGAATCCATCAAATAAACCTGTTTTTCTCGGGGAAAACGCACAGCCTCGGAGGAACAAAGGGGAGACGTGTCGATCACCCACACCCTGTGTAGAAAAGGAAATGATTAAAAATTAAGAAATCTTAATTCCGTCTCTAACCTTTAGATTTCCAAGGGCGCACGCCTGTCTGTGCTTCATGATGAACGTGCGAGACGGCGGTGCAGATGCGGGATGCAGACGTGTCCTCGCCCAGCGCTAATCGGATGTGACGGACGCCCTGGATTACCAGGGATCACGGGAACCCGAAGCCCGTCGCGGCCGATGCTGACAGCCCATTAGCCGTCACTCACCCTTGGGATCGGGGGAGGGGGGTGGGGGGAGGGCCTGGTGGGGCCTTGCC
>NW_005290201.1:0-543 GCF_000412655.1 Myotis brandtii
GTGTCACCTCTGACCCGCGTGTCATAGGTTCGCCATCGCTGGGCCTTAGTGGGATGGTTTGGAACCAAGAGAGATGTGACAACTGTCCTCAAATATTGGCAGGCCTATCCTGTGTTAAAGAATTCAGACCACACTGTGGCCACAAGGATTAGGGCATGGACCACCACAGGGGTGGAATTCTCCAGTAGAAGGAAGAGTACTCTAAATGCTTTCTGGAGCCAGCCTGCCTGGGTTCTAATCCTGGTTCCGCCATTTACTAGCTCTGTGACCTCAGGCAGGCTGCCCGCCTAACCTTTTTGTGCTTCAGTTTCTTCATTGGTAAAATAAAAATAATAAAAAGAGACCCAGGTACATAGGGAGAACTCCATAACCATTTGCTCTTACTGTTATTACTGTTGTTTGGCAGGTGGTGGGTGTTCCCAGAGTAGAGGTTCTCACACGTGGACTAGAGGATTGTGGGAGAGGACAATCAGCACGTGCTCAGCTGACATCGGAGAGGCCGTCCTCACTGGTGAACTGAATGGGTCTGCTCACTGCTCGAGG
>NW_005290202.1:0-543 GCF_000412655.1 Myotis brandtii
GGGTTAGTGTGGATACTGGTTGTTCTCAAAGGGCCACCCCTAAGGCCAAGATCTCCTCACGTCCCACGGCAGAGTCCCCATCTCGGGCAGCCTGCTCACCTGGTGGGTCCCGTTCCTTCTCTTCAGATTCACAGCATCGATCCTTACTAGACACTGGCTCTGTCCTTGTAACCCAAGGCCCCACGCTCACTGAGTGCCAGGAAGCCGCCCCCAACACTGCCCTTCCTGTAGTGAGAAGGGCGCCTACCCCAGGCCCTGGGAGGGGAGCCTCTACCCACAGACAAAGGATTCAGTGCCCCGTGGGTAGAAAGAAATGTCCTCATTTTACACCAAGCATCATATTCAGAGGATTTAACTGACTTGCCTCAGGAAATCTGATGTTTTCTTGGGAACAAATGAGATCACTGGCAAGTGACCTCATACCCTAGTCTTTTATTATTCACTGCTCTTCCAGACACCATGTTTATTAGTTTAAACTCTACGTACTCTGAACTGACAAGATACTTATGGGTTCTGTGTCTGAAATTCAGCTGTAAAAGAAGC
>NW_005290203.1:0-543 GCF_000412655.1 Myotis brandtii
CTCCCTAACCCACAGTCATTCCCCACCACCCGCCTCCTCATGCAAGTAGCTCAGGTAAGAGAAAACAAAAACTTGGGCTATAGCTCCATCTACTGGAAAACAAAAGAAGGACTCGTAATTATCAACCTGCTCAATTGTTACAGTCAAAACAATGCCTTTCTAAGCATTTCCTCTCATACAGGGCTGCAAAGCCTCCTCCACTCAATACCTTACATCAAATGGGAGCTCCATAAATGGTAGCTGTTGTGACTGTTTAAGTCTGCACCAAATTTATAGACAGAGATGATCTGGGATAGAAGGATTCTCAGGAATTCTCTGAGTTGAAAAGAGCTGATAGCAAGAAAGTTATAAAACCTGGACACAACATATTCCTTTATTAAAATATCTAAATAGCAAGAATGACAGATGAGCACCAGCTAAAGTCCTTTTCATTAACAAGTGCTCCTTCTCTCTACACAATGTCGCGTATTCTCTACCAGGAATGAGAGGATGGTGTTGTGAGAACCACTGCCATCACATGGGCCCTGAGATTTAAATTACCTT
>NW_005290204.1:0-543 GCF_000412655.1 Myotis brandtii
AGAATGTTACCTGGCACATTGTAACTACTATACAGAATCAAAAAGGGTCCCCATTAGAAAGTATGATAATGTTAACATTCCGAGACAGAAAGAACTTTATTCAGCACTGAAGTAGAGAAAAAAATGTATTTAGAAATTTAGTTTTTAATTCTTTTGTGCTCTTCCAGGAAAAAAGAAAAATAAGAAAAAGCTGAAGTATGGGAATCTTTTCAACTGTTACAACGCTGCAAAGAATATTTGTTTTCCATTCTTCCACAAAGGTAAGCATAGGTGGTTATTGTTTAACTCTATCAAAAGCTAATAATTGTGTCACTTTAGCCTTAGGGAAATGAAAAACAGGAAACATTTTATTGAAGTGCCTAGATTCATAAGTAATATTTTAAAAGGTTATTTGAAGGGTGTTAGAATTGCTTTCAAGCAGACTTGTGTTAAGGTAATATACAAATCTATTTCTTTTTTCAGAAAGCATTGTAAAACCCAGAACTTAAACAAAACCATTATATAAATAATCCTTAAGCAATGGAAATTATTATTCTAATTAAT
>NW_005290205.1:0-543 GCF_000412655.1 Myotis brandtii
AGGTAGGTGTGCTGAATGCATGCCTCACCTATGAGCCAGCACTACCACTTCTAGGTGTTTACCCAAAAGAAAAGGAAACATATCTATAAAAAAAAGACTTGTACAAGAATAGTCATAGAAGCTTTATTCACAGATGCCCCTAACTGAAAACAACCCCAAATAAACTGTTCATGAACAGAAGAATGGATACACAAATTGCAACCAGGACTTGGTGATGGGGGGGCGGAGCGGGAAGTACTGACACATGCAACAAAATAGATGAATCTCAAAAACATGATGAGTACATACTATCTGACTCCATTTATGTGAAATTCTAGAAAGGTTTTCTTACAAATGCAAACGGATTGCTTCTGCAAAGATGAGCAGTGATTGACTGGGACCGGGTCTGAACAGACTTCCTGAGAGATAGAGTCGTTCCATATCTTGATAGGGATTTGGTTTACACAGGTGTAAGCATTTGTCAAATCTCCTTGGAGAATACACTTATAATGGGTGCATTTCACCATTTCACTGACATAAATTTAACACAGAGAGAGAGAGAGA
>NW_005290206.1:0-543 GCF_000412655.1 Myotis brandtii
GTCAATTTGCATCTTCCTCTTTTATTAGTGTAGATTACTCACTAGCCTCATAGCTGAGAGCCACCTCAGAGATAATTTAGAATAATCATCATGCCTTTTGCAGATGAAGAAACGGAGGCCTGGGGAAATGAAGCTCCTTGCTCAAGATCGCTCAGCTTGTTAAGAGCAAAGTTGAACCTGGACTTCCTGTAATATTCCTCCCATTGTACCATGTTGTCCTTCAAAACTCAAGTCAGTGGTATTTCTGGGTTTCCATTGTGGCAATGTAAACTCCTCCAAATAGTGACTTTTAAACTTTAAAAAATACATCCTTTAATGCACTTGATTATATGTACACAGGTGAGAAACAGAACTGCTTTGTCAAAGTGGGGCAGAGGTGGAGATAAGAAAACCTGAAGTCCATCATGTTAACATCTCCCCATGTTCTGTCCCTACACTGCAGTCTCAGAGGCAAATTCAAGGAACCTGTAGATCAGGAAATGGGTCTGCAATATCTCTACTTGTGCACAAAGAAAACCACCTTACCTCTATCTACATAGGGGA
>NW_005290207.1:0-543 GCF_000412655.1 Myotis brandtii
TGGTGATCAGTGTGTGTATGGGTGGGGGGAGAGGTCAGAACCCACCTCTCCTGGGGGAAGTAAACCAAGGGACAGGAGAAATAGTCTTGTTTGGAGGGTGTTTAGGGAAATCTCAGGGAGAGAAAGGGAGGTGATGCAACTCTGATAAGATCACTTCCAGTGCAAGAAGTGCAGCCATGGGGAAGTGAGGCTTTGTATTTACACGGCATTAGCCCTGAGTGGGCTCCCTCCACATCCTCTCATTAAGAAGACTGTGTCTGCCCTCCGGAAGATCTGCTGGTGGGAGTAACAGGGGCTTCCTGGGCAGACACTTAGTTCATCCCCCCCATGCTCAAGAGGGCCACCTGGATGCCACGACCTCCCTCCTTCCCTCATGACACCATTGGAGGTGACACAGTGCTGTGACAACCACACCAAATGTCTGCTCCCTTTGGTTGGGCCATGTCCAGATGATGTGCGTTTGGATAGAAGACTGTACCCAGCCCTTTGTGGCCTCTACCACTAGCCACCCTCAGGTCCTCATGACCACCATCTGACACCAGC
>NW_005290208.1:0-543 GCF_000412655.1 Myotis brandtii
CATAAGGTTTTAGCAGCTATCTATAATCAACTTAAGTTATAAAGTGAGTTCCACATTGAGGTTTTTATAAAATATATTATTTGAGAAAAGAGAAAAAACAAATAAATAAGCAGGTGAATAATTAAGACAACCACAGCTTCTTGTTATTGATTTAATTTAGGGATGATTGTAGCAATGACTAAAAATGTAGCAAATTTTCTATCTTTTTCCTATTAACTAGAATGTAGAAAGAAACAAAGATTAGAGGGTGTTAAATAGATTAAGCTGGGTGCAATAGGTGAACGTTTATTTCTGTTGTTCAGCTGCAATAAGAGAAAGCCAAAAACATTTAATTAGGATAGGAATTTATTTTTCTATTAAATAAAATTAAGTCAGGAGTACAGGGTACCTGGCACCTTCATGATGGCAGCAAGGATCCAATTTCTGTTGGACTTGCTGCTGCATCATTCTTTGTGTGTGTCCTTTCACATTCAGGGTTGCCTTCACATAGATGAAATATAGTTATGGTTTAGCCATAATGTTTGTGCTCCAGACAGGAAGAAG
>NW_005290209.1:0-543 GCF_000412655.1 Myotis brandtii
CAGCTCCACTATGATGTCATTTTACAAACCTGAATCGCAAGCCCCGGAAGCAGAAAGACAAAAAGAAGAATGAAAAGGATCAGAAAGTGGCATTGTGATACTTAGTGTTTGTGACACAATTCCCAGTATTCTGATGTACTTTGTTATTTTTAAGTACTGAAATATGTATTTAGTTCTGGGTAACACTGTTGTTTTAACACTTGAAAGAATGTGAATCCTAGATCATTTATGAATTCGCAGGTCAATGACTCAATGGTTCAATTTATACCGCAATACAAAGTTATGCTCATTTTTTCCATCGAGGCAAAACCACACCCATAAAGGTTGCAATAAGCAACCAGATGTGCGACTGCAAAGTTCCCACTGAACGGATTGAGGCTTATTCCAATTCAAAGACTTTCTGAACAAGTGAAATATGAAAGCACCAGTATTGAAATTGACAAAGGTCCCTCCATCTCAGTCTCCACATGATGAAACTAAGAAATTCGACAAAGGCAAATCCAACATGCTTGCTTCAAAACAAAATATTACAGCTTCCCATGA
>NW_005290210.1:0-543 GCF_000412655.1 Myotis brandtii
TTTCTGGCCAAGGGGAATGCCACAGGCTACCATAGATGACAAGCCACAGAATGCCAGACAGTTAATGCCCAAGTAAGCATCCTTTAGCCCATGACAGATGGGGTGTAGAAGGATAAACATCCCAGCTTCCTTGCCTCTCCTTTGGGATAATTGTAAATTGTGTTCTACTTTTTCTACTAGATTGTCATAGTGGGATTGAGCTCCATTTATCCAAAGCATGATCGTTTGATAACACGGTCATTATAGGCCTCATTCCCTGTTTTCCTTCTCCCCTTCCCTATGTTTCCAGGTTTCACCTCCAAAATTTCTATTGACACCTAAATCCTTATCTCAGGGTCTTCTTCTTAGGGATCCTAAACAAGAAAACCACAGACAAGGTCAAAACAACCACAGGCAAGGTCAGTGGGCATGGTATTCATTGCACACCCTGAACTAATCACTTCATTTGATTACAATTATTATTCATAAAAATCATGAAACCTAGTAGTTGTACCCCATTTTGTAGATTATAAAATGTAGGGTAAGGTAATAAGTAACTTGCTA
>NW_005290211.1:0-543 GCF_000412655.1 Myotis brandtii
CTTTCTTTCTTTCTTTCTTTCTTTCTTCTTCTTTTTTAGAATTCATAACTAAGTAGATTTTTAGTGCTCAAAAGTAATGAAGAGAACCCAGTTCTAGGCCCTTAGCATTAATAAAGCATTTCTGTGTCATCAGAGGGAAGAATGGACATAGATTCAGGAGAAGGAATTTGCTGAGATCTACTCTTGCCTCTGATGCTAAATTACTGTGTGACTTAGGGTAAGTCGTTTCTCCCTAAGCATCACGTTTCTCATCTATACATGAAGGGTGGGAGCACAGCCTCGTTCTCAAAGTTGTTTAGAGAGCAGAGCAACAGAAGTTTGGGTTCTCCACTCCCACATGCAGTGAAATTATTGTAACTCCTCCATACCAACCAGAAAGATTTTTCTAGAAGAACATATTTTATATTTCTTTATTCTTCCAAATCTCAAATGGGAATATCAGGTAAAATGTTTTTAAGAAACCATATGAGCAGGATAAAAACAATCTGGGTCTACCTACCACATTCCTGAGCAAAGACACTTGATATCAGGTGTGATATTTAC
>NW_005290212.1:0-543 GCF_000412655.1 Myotis brandtii
CTTGATCAAACTACTCAATAGCTTTGGGCCTCAGAGTAAATGGTTTCTCCCTGAACCAGGGGAGCTCCCCTTGCCTTATGGTCCCTGAACATTAGCTCCTGACAGTCACTCTTGTTCAATCCCACCTTCCCCTCAGGACTCCAGGCTCCAGGAAAGCAGGAATTTTTGTCTTCTTTCCTCACTGCTGTCTCCCCAGTTTGGGCTCTAGTCTAGTAGATACTCAGTAAATTTTCTTGAATTAAGAACAAGAGTCATACTGGAGGTTACGATTGAATATTATTTTCCTTCTGGTAGCTCACTGTAAATGACACCCAGAGGCTGGAAGCGTCTGCTAGAAGAGAAAGGGTTTAAATCTGAGCTGTCATGTGCTCACTGGATATACTCCACTCTGACGTGCCTTTATGTCCTCATTTGTGAGGTGAGGTATACGGACAAAACAATTGCTAGGGTTTCTCCTTCTAACCCTAACATTTTATGCATGAAACAGTAGCCTTTGCCTGCCACTCTCCCCTCTCCGTGGCTTCCATGCTTCAGAAAGACATG
>NW_005290213.1:0-543 GCF_000412655.1 Myotis brandtii
CATGACGCATTGATTTCCCAATCTAGGTATTAGCATTGCACGGTGCCCGTGCGCCCAGCCTTTACTGAGCATCTGAGGCAGATCAATGGCCCAGCAGTTACTGAGCCTGCGGTGCCAGTGGCTGAGAGGAGAGCCACAGCCCAGTGCAGAAGCAGGTGTCCGGGACGTCTCTGTGCAGATTCAGACACTGATGAGGGACCGAGGCTCCTGATCTTCCAATACACCCTGGACTCTCAGGACTGGACAGGACCAGAGACAGACAGGCAGGGCTCCAGCTTTGAGGGATGCCTTCTCCATAAGTATTCACCACCCGTACCAACAACTGTGCCTTTTGCTAGACTTGAATTTTTAACATAAAGGATATTTTCCTATTTATTTTTAAAAGGAAATGTCATATTATTATCTGCCATCATAGAAGGAAATTGTAAAAGTAAGTACAATTTTTAAAAAGATTATGATTAAGTTACAGCCAGATACTATTGCATGACTACAGTTCTGTGCCTAGGGCATTCTCATTCTCTCTCTCTCTCTCTCTCTCTCTCT
>NW_005290214.1:0-543 GCF_000412655.1 Myotis brandtii
CTCTTGACTGGACCCCACTCCACCTTGCTTTTCTGAAGGGCAGAGCCATTAACAGTATGGGCTCTGAGGTCAGGCTTCTAAATTTGGGACCCCAGCTGTATTCTTGCCTAAGTTAATAGCCCTAACCCTCAGTTTCCCCGCGCGTAAAGGAGAGACAGATAAAACTGCATATCCATAAGGCTGCAGTGACCACTAAATAAGTAACTTATAAAAAGCGGTTAGCACAGATGGGTTACTGAAGTCCCAGGTGCTTGTTAGTTATTATTACTCCAAAGCACCACTCCAGTTCAACTGCAGATCCCGCCCTCACTCACCTCCCATTCGCCCTTGCACAGGTTTCTCGCCTATCAATCACACGTTAGCTCCGCCCCTCCATGTCGCGAAGGTTTTTCCCGCTCCCGACGCCCCCGGCCCCTCCGCAAACAGCCACTGGTTAGCACTTACACCGGAGGACGTCCTTTCTCATGTAGGTTCTCCTGTCCTAAGCTTTGTTACCACGCGACACCGTGACCACTCTCTTCCCGGGCAAGACAGCTTCGTTTC
>NW_005290215.1:0-543 GCF_000412655.1 Myotis brandtii
CTCTAATGCTATCAAAACACACAGAAAGCAAGGTCTAGGTGCGCGAGTTAACTTGGCTCCACATACAGACCGCACGTATTGTGCAGGGATCCATGAAGCCTAACCACGTGCAGGCTGCAGGCCTGGTCCGAGGGAGGGCCAGGGTTCAGCCACAGTTCACGTGGCAGAAGCGAGTGAGTCACCCAGCAGTGGCAGGGCCAGCGCTGGCTCACCCTGCTTCCTTCCTTACATGGACAGAGGTCCCGACCGCTGCGTGAATGGCAAGGGCTGTCTGCAACCCTAGCCCCCCTCAGCTGTCACGGGCAAACCCTGTGGGGTCTGGTGGTGAGCGCAGGTGGCCTGGGGCTCTGGGGCCCACCCTGGTAAACCGCAGGGGAATTCAAGTCCAAGGACAGGGATCCCCCAGTGTGCGCAGCGGCCAGCTCCCCGCCCGGGGAAGCGTTGCTCTTTTATCCGAAGGGAAGCAGCCTCCTGGCAAGGCTTTGGGAATTGGCATGCCAGGAAGAATGCCTGGGACAAACCCGATTTTCTCCCTTTAATGCC
>NW_005290216.1:0-543 GCF_000412655.1 Myotis brandtii
ATCTTTATGCCAATAAAATTGAACACCCAGATAAAAATAGACAATTTTTAAGAATATAAGTTACTAAAATTGGTAAAAGAAGTGGTATGACCAGACTAAATAAAAATGGTAGTCAAAGATTTACTCACTAAAAGGCACCTGGCTAAAATGATATTTACAAAGAAATTCACCAAACATTACGTTACAAAAATTTCCTGTAAAAGGGCATAGGAAAGGATGGAATGCTATCCAGAACTCATGAAACTAGCATAATACTAAATGATATCAAAATGATATCATAAATGATACCAAAACTAACCTACTAGCCAACATAAAATATAAGCAAATTGAATGACAGTTTAAAAAAGAAAAGGAAATTGTAAACCCATGATTGGTCCCAGAAATGTAAGATGGTTTAACATCACAAAGCTATAATGTAAATCTTTTGTCTTTTACCCTAGACAAGCCATAATGCAGTTCATTACAATAAAAAACTTAACATTCTGACAGATGCTTAAAAAGTATTTATTATAGTTCTTAGAAAACTAGAACTAGAAGGAACTT
>NW_005290217.1:0-543 GCF_000412655.1 Myotis brandtii
ACAAGAGGGAGAAAGAAAAATGCTGAATTATTGGGTTCCTAGGACAGCATCCACGGCAAGGCCCCTATTAATTCATGCCACAGAAAGGGTGGATGGGGAGCAGGTGGGAAAAGCAGCATCTGCCTCATGAAGAGTGAGTTACAAGCTGCTAAAACCCTGCAGTGTGGGTTTCTTGTTGAAGTTACATCTCAGGAGCACCTTTTCTGGGTGGAGCTTAGTGACCTTTACATGTGTTCAGATGTTGAATTCCGTATGTCCCATTACTGAGGAGCCATTCATCACTCTGTGTAGTCGGCTTCCTGCCCTGGAACCACAGCTCCAGGAGGGTAGACTGTCTTGCTCACCACTATTCCTAGTACACAGTCGGGTGCTGAAAAATACCTGTTAAAGTATGAAACCTGGATCAGAAGCAAATTATTTTGTAAATACTTCCTTCCAGGTTATCACTAAAGAAATAAAGCTTTCCAAATGTGAAGTATATTTTATTTTATTTTATTTTTTGCACTGTTCCCGGAGGTACTGCAATACCGGGTCGATGCGTGG
>NW_005290218.1:0-543 GCF_000412655.1 Myotis brandtii
CACCTCCCAATAACCAAAGTTTGCTCCACATAGTGTTAAACACCCCTCACATTGGCTTGTACAACTTAAGTTCCCAAGGTAGGTACCACAGCTCCTACAAGAGAAAAGCCCTAGAGCTAAAAGCAGGAAGCAAGCAGTTGGCCCCTGAACAAGATCTCAGGTTGCACCAAAGTGAAGCTGCCCACTTCTGTAAGTGGAATGATTTTTATTGCTTCCTTTTTTAGATGCTAATTACTAGAGAAAAACTATTGACTTTTGTACATTAATCTCATCCTCAGTCACACCACCAAGAATACCAGGAAAATTTTCCTGAAAATGGCTTCACTTTGCCCTTACATTTAAAAATAAACTTTAACAAATCAAAGTATTATACAGTACACAGAAAAGTATACAAATCATAAATGTAAGGCGTGGTAAATTATATAAAATAAGCATATCCACATAACCATCACCCAGATCACGAAATGGTATATTACCAGTATCTCTTGTGCCTACTCCTCACCCAAAAGTAACCACAATCCCAGCTTCCAACACCAAAAAAAA
>NW_005290219.1:0-543 GCF_000412655.1 Myotis brandtii
AAATAAATAAATAAATAAATAAATAAATAAAAGTGAGCTCAGCAGCATCAAGACGAGAGCCTCGTATGTGCAAATTTTCCATGTAGAGCAAGCATGTCAAACTCAAAGGCTACCTCGGGGCCAATGAACGCGGCGTGCGGCCCGCGGGCCGCGAGTTTGACACGCTTGATGGTGAGGCTGTTGGACGGTCTCTGTCATTAACGCCGCGTCCCTTCCCAAGCCCGGCGTGTGCAGGCCTCTGTGGCCTCTGCGAACACGTGGCAAAGGACTCGGGGGAAGCGAGGGAGGGGCGGGGACGTGTCCAGCGCGTGTCTGGGATTTATCGCCCTGTTTCCTGGTCTAGACTTCGAGGAACACGCCAGCCGAGGAGGACAAGGACGGCAACTGGGACGCCTGGGGCGACTGGAGCGACTGCTCGCGGACCTGCGGGGGCGGCGCGTCCTACTCCCTGCGCAGGTGCCTGACCGGGAGGTGAGCGAGGCCCCTGCCTTTGGCTGGGGGTTTGGGGGGGCGGGGAGGGGGTGCCTGGGGAGACCCCTGGCT
>NW_005290220.1:0-544 GCF_000412655.1 Myotis brandtii
GTAAAATATTTAAATTATTATTTCTTACACAAATGAATGAATGAACAAATGAATAAAATTTGATTTGTGGTTGCACTGAAATCCTTCCCTCCTTATATAATCTCCCTAAATCTTTTCTTACAACCTGCAAGGAAACACTCATCCTAAGTATCCAAAAGTCTTCTGTAATTTTTGGTTCCCTGCTACTCTCTACATTATAAAACAGACATTCCAAGCCAGTACATAATTAAAATTATACATTAAGAATATATTCTTCCATGAACTCACACAAGTTTACTCATTATAAGTGCTTTTTATTTACCCTGGACATTTCTAAGGTAGCTTTTTTTTTTAATTTAAGGTTCTGTTGCCTAGGAAATTTATGACTGTCCATGGTTGCCCAGCAATAGAATGTGCATAGCCTGTATTCTATATTTGAATTGTTCAAAATGAGTCTTAGGTTACCTTATCATTGACTTACAGTGTCTATGAATACATTCTTTATTACTTGTGGAAATGTTTAGTTGTGCTTTTTTTCGTGTGTGTGTGTGTGTGTGTGTGTGTG
>NW_005290221.1:0-544 GCF_000412655.1 Myotis brandtii
GGTATGTCAAATTCAATGCCCGAACTATCAATGTAGTCACAGATAAAATCTATGGTCTCAAATAATGGGACGTTGGTGAAGAGTGATGACACGTCCAGAGAACACATGAATTTCGTATCTGAAGTAAGCTTTTCGATTTGATTGACAAAGTCAAACGTATCACGTAAACTGAAAGGGCACAACGCTCGACGCACAGGTTCCAGCTTTTCTGCTAGCCATTTGGCTGTGGCGTGATAGGGAGAGTGACACATATCCAGGATCGGCCGAAGTGGATTGTTTGGTTTATGAGTCTTAGGCAACCCATATAATCGGGGAACAACTGAGCCGGTAGGTTTCAGGCACTCAAATTTAGATTTTGTTATGAATCCTTCTTGTTTGAGTCGTTTCAGGCTGTCGGTAATCTTCCGCTCTATTAGATCCGTCTTTTCTTTACCGTTATCTGATACATGAAACTTGCGTTGATCTGACAAAATAGAGGTCATTTGACTATAGTAGACGGCTTTGTCCATCACAACTATTCCGGAGCCCTTGTCTGGACGTGTAA
>NW_005290222.1:0-544 GCF_000412655.1 Myotis brandtii
GGGAACTATTTTGTGTATTTGTCACATCTCTAAATGTCAAGAATTTTATGCCAAACAAATGGGCCAAGGATCTTGTCAAATTTCAAAGGCAATTTTTATGCATGTCTTAAAAACCAGTTAAACACTTATTGAGATGACTGGCAGTGACGTAAACATTTATGAAAGTAAGGACAGATTGTTCATGTGTTTAAATACTGAGCCAGGTCTCTGATCCCTGTGGGATCTTAGTGCACTGGCCCTGACGCTCCACCCACCAATGAGGCAAGCGCAAGATCCAAGAACTGTGCCATCTCCAATAGGCATCAGCATCAGGGGTCAGCCTTGGCCAGAGGAATGAAGGAGCCAGAGCAGGTACAAGGTTTTAAGGAAAACTACTGTTGGCAAGTGGTGGAAACTGAAATTTAATAGAGATAGGAACTTTATGACTTACAAAATTGAAAAAATCCAGTATTAAAATTTTATTTTTAAGAATGCCTGTGTCTAGGAGTTCAAGAATGATATTGTTAAGATTTCCCTCCTTTCCCTTCCCTTCCTTCCGCCCAAC